>NW_019389231.1:0-7744 GCF_000671375.1 Centruroides sculpturatus
GGAGTGCTCGAGATTGGAGGTGACTTGTGGCTGAATAATTCTGAGGGAAGGACAATTTTGGTTACTTTAGATGAATAGAGAACTCTAGGGTCAGCATTGGATCGATGTCCCGACATTAGAAAGAGAGAGATGATGATCTACATTGATATATAACTGTGAAATTCAAGGTGGTGACCATGAGATAATCCCAAAACACCGGGTATTGTGATCTTTCCCCTTTCCTGTCTACTGTTTCATAGAATCTGCTATGCCTTTAGCTATAAATTAGTGAGTAAGAGTTAGATTTAAGTTCCTACATGCATACTATTGTCGCGAATTTACTTGCAGTACTAAACAACCGATTACTGTGTATAGTGTAAATTTCATGGAGGGGATCCAATAAGAACCTAGTTCATGAACGGCAAATAAAATACTTGTGATTAACTGTATACAAACGTCCAGCCTGGACTGGAATTCACGTGATTTTTTAAAATTAACAGATAATTAAAAATTGCAGCTTGGCATTGTGATGATGTCACAATAAATAATTGCTTGATCAGGTTAAATTATGTTTTTGGTATATGAAAAGCTTTCCCATTTCTGCTTTGGATAGGTTTCTGGCTAATAGTAGAATTTAACCTTTTCTCTATTTTGAAACAAGCAGGTGCAATCTGTCCTGGGGATGGACAATGTTTTATTTTAAATTAAATAATATTTACCATTATTTTTCTTCATTTCATATACATTATACTCATTGTAATATGGCTGCTATTTATTGGTGTCTATATGTAATGTCTCTTTAATCCAAAAACCTTGTTTGGTAGACAATCTCACAGCTTTCTGGTTAGAAACAGCTTTATTTTACAAATTGGAGATTATCTACCAAACAACTTTTTTAGATTAAAGAGACATTACATATAGACATATACATTATAATTTTTTACTTAAATATGATAATATACACGAAAAAAACACAAAGGAAAATAAAGTAAAAATACTATGTAACATATCACTACTTTGAGCACTATTACAGTCATCATGATTGCAAACACACATTGCGATTTACTTTCATGATCACTTTAAAAAAATTTTTTTTACCTATGTCGTCTTTCCTTTTATCTTGTATTGTAATTTTGGAATTTTGCTTTTTCTGTTTTGAATGATCATGAAGAATGCTAACCATATATTGTAGTCATATTAATCTATAATAATACTAGCAGGTGGGCCCGGCGTTGCTCGGGCAAAAGTAACGATAACTAAGATACAGATTATTACGTTACAGTCAACCTTACCCATTTTCACAGAATGCAAGAATTGGGTCCCCTTGTTTCCAGACTAATTAGAGAATTTTTAGATGGGTCTAAAAATATGTTCGATTTCCCGCAAAAACGAAAAAACTGCATCTGCGTCTTGCACATCGTTTTCTCTTAACAATTCCATTGTTACGTAACACTTCCATTGTTACTTAAAACTTCCATTGTTACTTAACACTTCCATTGTTACCTAACACCGCCATTGTTACTTAACACTTCCATTGTTGATGGAAGTGTTAAGCCTTAATCCTGTCTTTCTCCCCCCCGGGAGGAATTTCGAAAAATCCCTTCTTAGTGTGCGTTTTCGTGACGTACCCTATCTATGTACCAAATTTCAACTTTCAACTCCTAACCATTTGGGCTCTGCACTTATTATTATTATCATCAACCCGTCTCGATTATATTATAGATTATACTTGCAGTTAAAAGCACAAAAGTTGTATTGTTCATTTTTACTACTTGTTTATTCTATTTTTTTAGTAAAAAATATTAAAACACAAACATAACAATTATAACTCATAATTGTTAACTTATAATATTTATAATAACTTATAATATACAGTAATACCCCGACTTACGCTACCCCGACTTACGCTACTCCGACTTACGTGAACCCGGAGTTACGCAATTTTCAAATCTTGTCGATTCGTCTTTTGTTTGAGCGCCACACAACCCTTGATTACTCACTCCCCCCACACTGTTGTTCAGCTTACATGTTTGGATGTGTCGCGCAGAATCCATACATAGCTACAATTTATTTTGTGTTATTTATTTCTGTGTTTGTTATATCTACGGAGACTCGAGAGACTCCACTATGTCATCCAAATGAAGTAGAACTAATTCTTCTGCATCAAACAAGAAAAAAAAAACTTTATCTTNTGTTAAAATATTATACATTATTAGATTATTTTTTTATGTTCTGAAATACAATAGAAAGATAATTCAGATGTTCTCACAACTGAAGTTTACTAAATAAGAATAAGTAACAGATAAGTGATAGATAATAATAAAAAACTATGTATATGTGTTGAACACAAGCGTACTCAGCAACTAATAAGGTGTTGGTTATGTTGGTTACTGGATTTGTTTATGTATATGTAATAAAAATGCAAAAATATTTAATTAGTGCTTCATTTATAATGTTTTAAAAATAATATACAATTAAATTTTATAAACATATTTTGGAAACTGCAATTCCTATAATTTGTTTTGATTTTGCCATGTGTAAAGAAAGATTTTTTTAAACTGAGGAATTAAATTAAGACTAAGAAGTAGAAATGAAACAAAGATAGATTTAAAAAGTTTATACTTTATATTAACTTTTGATTTGTCTTCTTATATTATGACTTTTAAATCATAATAATAATAAATAATAAGATAAAATATCTATCTACCTTCTCAGCAATACTATCTATTTAATAATAAACCACACACACCAGATTTGTATTTGCCGAGTTATTTTCTTTATTCATTCAAACGTTTTTGGCCAATTTGTATAGGCCATCTTCAGGTTTTAACGTTGTTCGTTCCAGTGGAACCAATAGTTCGAAATTCATTTGAATTTGAACTTTTAACAACGTATGTGTATAAATAAATATTTAATAATAAACCACACACACCTGATTTGTATTTGCCGAGTTATTTTCTTTATTCATTCAAACGTTTTTGGCCAATTTGTATAGGCCATCTTCAGGTTTTAACGTTGTTCGTTCCAGTGGAACCAATAGTTCGAAATTCATTTGAATTTGAACTTTTAACAACGTATGTGTATAAATAAATAGTTAAGAATAATATCTTAATTTTAAGTTAAGTTAAGATAAAGTATTTAAATTTTAATAATAATAATATTGAATAATATTATTTAGTCATTTAAAGTAATCTTGTCAATTTGTACTATTTATTTTTTTAGCTGAAAATTCACAATTGGACACATGGAAACAAGCTGGTGTTTATTGTGGCCGCAAAGATCCATTTGAGATACATTCACCATCTAATATAATGAAAATTACATTTACATCTGATGAGTATTATAATGATTTAAGAGGATTCAAAGCAGAAGCATCTTCTGGTTAGTAGTAGTGATCAATTTATTGAATTTATAATCGGTATAAATGTTTGAAGTTTAATTAAATTATTTCTAAAAAATGAAGTTTCTTTAGTCTTTCAATAAATTATTTTTTTATTTAAAACTAATCAATATATTGGAAACAAAATATGTATTTAAATATAANGGCCTAATTTGTTATACATATGTATTATCTAAGATTTTATTAAACATTTTTTTCTAAATTATTGTTTTCTTTAGTCACTGGCCCCAATTAAAAATTATTTGTATGTATTTATATGCGAAATTATACCTTGACTTACGCGAATTTGACTTACGCGGTTTTCTCTCAGTCCCACCTATCGCATAAGTTCGGGGTATTACTGTATATTTCTTCTAAAAAAAAGTAACTGTTTTCTGAAACCAAAACACTTCTTACTCCAGTATTGTTTAGTGCCTTCAAGAATACACCTACTCTTTAGGCTGATCACATGCACTTGTAAACAGTGGTGTACACAAGAAGAAAAATGCTGTCCTGAGGACAGGGTCACACCTGACAAAAGGTTAACAAAGAAAATTGCTTTGTTTTAAAGTTTATTTTTTTTTCATTTAAGCAGTTTTCTGATTTATTTAGGTTCCATTTTAGACAGCATTTATCATGTTAAAATATTATACATTATTAGATTATTTTTTTATGTTCTGAAATACAATAGAAAGATAATTCAGATGTTCTCACAACTGAAGTTTANGGTTGGAAATCGCTTAGTGTGACCAGGGCTTTATGAACTGTATTAAACAGTAGTCAAACTTAATAGCTTATAATAATTTTACAAGTTAAGAATAATTAGAAGAATTAGATACCTGAAATTAATTTTTTTTATGTTTTCAAAAATTTTGTCTTTTAAATTTATTTAAAAAGTGTTTTGTCTAAAAAAAATCATATAAAAAAACATTACAATTAACAAATCCTTTGTGATTCTTGTTGGCCCACTAAGGTAAAATACCAAACAAACCAAACTCGCAGCAGATATGAGAAAAATTATTTCATTCACTTGTGATTTTATCTATATACAGATACAATAAAGGATGCCAACTCTAGGACAGTTACTCTGACAGTAACCCAAAACTCGATTACTGGCAGAACAATTACAAAATTTATAACACCATAACACTCAAATCATGATATTTGTAACCCATACAATAAACAACAATAATTATAAGCAATCCTTAATACTAAACATACAATAATATGGAAAAATAAAGATAGGAGGAAAGAAGTAGTAAACATGGCATACAGAACAGAACAAAGATAGCCACGTCCTGCAAACATCTTTTCATCCTCATTGTCTTGAGATGCCACATGAAACTTCTTACACCAAAATTACACTTTCTTCTTTTTTTTCTCAGTTCCTGAAAGCTATAACTAATCAGTCAGTTACTTTAGTGGTCCCCAACCTTTTTATCGCTGCGGACTGGTCAACGTTTGATATTTTACTGTGACCCACTGAGGGGGGACGTTGATTGTTTATATTTTAGATTGATTTAATTTAATAATTTTAATTTAATTGTATTTAAACGTGCCTTCAAAATAAAATACAGTTACACCAAAAAATGAATATAATGTGATTTAACATTTTAACTCACTAGAATGCTAAATCAATGAGAACCCTGAGCTTGTTTCTTTGAAACAAGACAGTTCCATCTGGGGGTAATAGGAGACAATGACACCCAAAGTGTGTTTCTTATGTCCAGTTTATTCTATTGTTCCATTGTCCATTAAAAGTCGCACAAACCCGAGAGAAATACACCATAGTAAATAAAATGGAAATAATTTAATGTTCCTTGGGTGGCCCGGTACCATTTGATCCACAGACCGGTACTGGTCTGTGGTCCGGAGGTTGGGTTACTGATAGAGAATCATAACTGGTCAAGTTTGATATCGAATCCAGCACTAAGTTCTGCCCAGAGATTTCTAAGATTCCCTTATACTTGGGTAACAGACAGTTCCACATTCCTGCCTTCAGTTTATCCTCTCTCTTCAAGCACCAGCTCAAAAGTGATTCTTCTTCACCTTGTTTTTCCTTAGGCACTTTTTACTTGTCTAACTGGAAGTGTTATTCTGAATAATACTTCAGGTGAAAATAAAGATATTTTGTTTTGACTTTTAACTAAGATCTCCTCTCTTTGCTAATCAGAAACTTCACCAATATAATAAATCTTATTAATAAACAAGGTCCAAATAGACAATATATATACACCATCATTCCTATCTTCTCTCTGCCACCTCTCATTATCATTCCAGCATCCATACTTCAATCAATCATTGACATGTTATTTCTGGATTTATCTATGACTGTTGACAACACATTGAGGATATATCATTGACGATAATATCTTTGAACACTCTTAAGATCATTGTCCAAGAAGAAGCATCTCTCCAAAAGACTTTGTAAGCAACCAGTTTATATTAAATAAATGGGTTTCCTTTGTAAAGGTGTCTTGCCTCAGTATGTCCATCATCACCCACATATTGTTCTTTACCCCTCATTCATCTTGACTTGAGTCTAACTGACTCTCTCTTCCCCAGTCTGCAAACCTTACAAAGGGAAAAGAACAAAGAACATGAGAAAGATACTAAAACTAAAAACTAACTAAAATATACTATGGCATACAGCCACATAATAAACACTGTACACATAATCAATATTCAACAAGAAGCAATACCTTCTTGCTGGATATTGGTTATATGTACAGTGTTTATTAATGTACTGGTACAGTCAAGATTATTTCAAAGTTGACATAGCCTGTTTTTTGAACTTTTGAGTTTATCATCATCTTATCAATATGTAAAAATTGAATTAACCTTAATTTTACTTTTAGGCTTAATTTTTTATTAAATCCAACAAAAAATTTTGAAGAAAATATTATGTATGTTTTTACAAATTGTGAATTTGTATTGTATGGCAAAACCATTTCAAAGTTGACACAAAATAAAACATTGAGAAAGAGTCAAATCAGAACTTTGACTATCTTTGACCTGAATTACATGAAGAAGTTGACTTTGCATACTGTTAATTAATTTATCAATGATATCCTGCCCAATTTCTGACCAAACCTTAAATCATTCTTCTTTGTACAATGATAAAAATTTTCTATGGCTAAGAGGAATACAGTGGTCTTATTCATCGCACAGATGTTCTGTTAAATTTAAGTCTGGTGACTGTGATGGCCATTCAAGAACTTTGATATCATTTTCATTGAAGTATTTTCTGAGAAGCAAAGCTGTATGTTTGGGATCATTGTCTTGTTGAAAGACAAATTCTTTTCAAATCCCCCATTTTTCTTGCTGATGCAACTAAATTGTCTTCAAGTATATGTTTGTAATCTACTGCTTTCATGTGATTAGTGAATTTGAACAATATTGCCCATTTTGAACCCTGAAAAACACCCCCAAACCCATTAAGTAAGATGAGTGTTTTATTGTTCCCACAACTTTATTATTTTCGAATGCTGGATTTTTGTTCCTCGAAACAAATTTTCGTCATTTAGCATCCTGCAACTCTCGTTTTGATCATCACCCCAAATAACACCCTTTCAAAACTCTAGATGCTTGTCCACAAATTTTTGGGCAAAGCTAGTATTTCTACAAGCCACTCTTCTGTGGAGACCCTTTTTATTTAATCTTCTCATAATAGTTGAAACATTGGCTTCAATAGTAAGCTGTTCTTTTATTTCTTTAGATATTATAAAAGAGTTTTTGGTGGCCTCATGGTAAATCATTGCATCTGTGAAGTGCGCATGAAATTAGTGTGACCAAACAAAGGAAAACATGTTATGATATCAATAAGATGATATAATTTCACTAGCAATTTATTTCGCATTTTAATACAGACTCTTATTAGGGATCCAATGTCATGTTAAAATATGATATTAGTTTGGTACATGCAAAGCACACACACACATATATATATATTCTGATTGCGACAATATGATCAAGCCTGAAACCTTAAAAAAATCTAATCTTTTATACTAATTTACCACTAATGATAGAAAAGGATAGATTTAAGAGGAAATAAGAAGTAATATATGGTACAAGTAGGGATACTTGCAGTTTTTCAGTGTATTTCACTATGCCTATTTGTTGGGTGGGATGCCACACGTGATTCTTATATAAATGGCCCATTGTTATAATCAAGTCAAATACTCTTCAGAGTCAGTTAAATTTAAAACTTAATGTATATTGAAAATAAACGTATGTACAGTTACAATTAAAGTTCACATATAAGAATTACAAACATTAGATATTAACAAAGTTCAAGGTAATCATCCACTATCATCCATAGGTAATCATCCATATTAACAAGGTAATCATCCATATTAACAAAGTTCAAGGTCCGTCGGAAAAGCA
>NW_019389232.1:0-4943 GCF_000671375.1 Centruroides sculpturatus
ACTAAATTTGGATATAACAATTATAAATTAGAAATGAATTTATCACTAGAGTGAGGTGTTAGCACCATCTCATATTAAAATTAATAATTATAATAAATATTTAATTAATTAATTTAGATTAAACTGGAAAAAAATAATTGGCCCAAAGCAGGACTTGAACCCACAACTCCCACTTACCGTGCAGATGCATTTCCAGTTACTAGTGCCAAATTCATTTCTAATTTATAATCATTATATCCAAATTTAGCTCAATCATTTACAGCAGTTGTGGGTGTATATTTTAAAAAAGTCATTAAAGAAAAGACTTTAGAATGCAAGACAGATATTAATATCAACAGAAAAGACTTAATTTTAGCTAAACTAATACATTAAACCTTCTCTAAATTGGAACCCTGCCAAAATGGAAAAAATATTCAATAGCACACAATTACCCAGTTTAGACAGGTTTTACTGTATTAATAGAACAAACTGAATCAGAATGATTTAAAATTAATGTTATATATCCATCAAAAGATATTAAAATATTATTTTTAACAGAAATAGTGTTAATTAGATTAAATAATTTTTATAGTCTGTCATTATACTTATTAGATATTTGAAATTATATTTTTAAAAGTATATTTTGTTCAATTTTGAAATATAGTAATACCTCGACTTACGCTACCCTGACTTACGCGATTTTCAAATCTCGCTGATTCGTCTTTTGTTTGAGTGCCACGCAACTCTTGATTACTCACTTCCCCCACACTATTGTTCAGCTTACATGTTCGGATGTGTCGTTCATAATCGACACATAGCTACAATTTATTTTGTGTTGTTTATTTCTGTGTTTGTTATATCTACGGAGACTTGAGAGACTCTATGTGGTGATTTCTTGTAACCGTGAACGAATCAAAAGACAAGATAAGATTAACGAGAACATTTATTAGCTTACATACATCTGACTTGGATTTTACACAAATTGTGAAATTATACCCCGACTTACGCGGTTATCGCTCAGTCCCACCTATCGCATAAGTTCAGAGTATTACTGTATATAAAAAATTTTTTGTTAATTTTTATCTATATTCTATTAATTAATTTTATTTTAATTTTGTATTAAAATATTTATGATGTTTATAAAAAGCTCAAATGCACACAAATATTCAATTCTGCATTTTTTTGTTATGATAAAATCTTCAATAATGATAGAATAAAGATATCTCTTATTTGTTTAAAATTTTAAATTGTTTATGTATTTATTTTAAAATATTATTCTGATATGCATATTATACATTTTAAAAAATAATTGTTAATTTCCTTATGATCATAAAGTTAGCACATAAAAATAGATGTAAATATTTCTTTGATATTGGATGGTACCATCCAATAATGAAATTAATGAATTTCTCATTGAAAATAAAGATATTGATTAACATCCAATGATTTGCCTAAAAGATCTTGCTACAATTTGGCTAATTAAATAATTAACCTTTCAGCAGTAGCATAGTCAGGCATGATGCTACCTCAAAGTAGTGGAGAATAAATGTGGGAAATTTTTAAAGTATTTTTCCATGCGTTTTTTCTCATTACCATTTCGGAAAAAGATTTTGTAAACAGTCTAGTAAAGAAAAGTCTTTTTTATTGTTACATAATTCATTTTTTATGTGAACTTTTTTTTGTGGTAGTTTTTGGCGATATTCCCAAAAGAATTTAATGGATATATTCTTTTCTCACCACTGCCACACGATTGCTCTGGACGAATATATCTGTCCTTCACTTAATACAAAGTTAATACAAAGTAATTTATTTAATTAACCAAATTGTAGCCCAATCATTTAGGCAATCATTGGATGTTTCAATATTGGGCTTTGCAATGTCTGTTATATTTAGATATTGATTAAGATAATTTTAAAAATTAATTATCATAAAATAATTTGTAGACTATCAATATAATTTGTGGGGTTCCAGACGAGGTTCGAACTCGAGTAAACTGTGAAATTCTTGCGTGACACAAAATGTAAACAACGAGACTCGGAACGGTTCGAGTATGTGTCAAACTATCTGTCAAGGTCTTAGTGGAAGACAAACTCTAACACGAGCGCTCATAAACAGGTAGATCTTTGACTCGCGTGTCTATAAAATGTTGGCTGAGATAAACCTTTTTGAACAAAAAAATAGGGGAATTTTTGATAGATGAAAGGTGAAAATGATCATTAAATTCTTAGACGTCAAGAAATGGTAAACAATGGCCTGAGTTATGAATGCAGGTGTTATTGTTTTATAGACAGTGACCGAGCAGAGTCGACAAAGAGGTATCAGATGGACACCTCAAATCGGACCTTTCCCACAACCCAAAAAAGTTTTGTCTTGCACCTGGAGACAAAGGAGAGACCAATCGTGAAGCGAGGAATGGAACGAGGGACCAATCCGAAATGCGAACAGTGGGGGAAAAACTATAAAAATTGGAACTTCAAGGTCGAAAGAGAGTCTCCTCTGGATTAAGCCTATCGTTGTGATTTAGATTGTGTTGTGCAACCACCGATCACCCAGGACGCCGCAGCTTAACAACGAACATCTGTATCGTTCAGTGATCCTTCTCGTCCACCCAGGCTGCAACCAATCACCCGAACTTTCACTGTTCACAGGAGCACCAAGATTTGGAATTGTCCAATATCGATGTAAGCATGAATTCGAACAAATAAACGGGTTTTCTTTTGTAAAACACTTGTTCTTCATTTGCCTCCTCTGCCACAACACACATATGCAGTTTCCCTTAGGCTCATTCTCACGCGAGATAAATTGTTTCCCCCTTTAACTTCGGCAAACTTACAAATTTGAGTAGAATCCATAAATATCATTTTTATTATAATTTAATTTTTTTAAAACACATTATAAATATCAATAACTTGACATAAAAAATTAGATAAAGATTGAGTAAGTTATACATAATAAAATGCATACATTTTATAAAATAACACAACAATTTATAACTTACAAAATTTATGGTTTCCATCATTGGACTTTTCTGGAACACAGAAACTCTTTGTATATCAAGCTAGAAAAAAAACAACAAAACATATTTATTTAATATGGCATTACTAGAATTATAATCATTCTTTTTTAAAATATAAACTTAATAACTGTAGATTAATTAAAACATTTTTAAATTTTAGTTTATCATATGTGGTACAGTTGCAGTCATAGTACTATCTTCTCTTACAATAAATATAATTAAAAACTAGAAATATTGAATCTTTTGTATTTTAAATTACTACGAACATTAATATTGTTTATTAAAAATTATTTTTTTGTTGAGTTCTTTTCCTTTATCAGATTAATGGTAATTGAGACTAGACAATGGCAAATCTCAATTAGCATTAATCTAATAAAGGAAAAGAACTCAAAAAAAAATAATTCTTAATAAACAATGTCAATGTTCTCAGTAATTTAAAATACAAAAGATTCAAGATTTCTAGTTCATAAAGCTAACAAGCTCCGTTAGAGAATACCTTTTTAACTTTAAAATCATTTTTTTCATACATGCCAATAATGCAAGAAATTTTATATAGTTATATAAATTTTTACAAATTTTTATATTAACACTATCAGCAATAATTTTGTTACTTTTGTAGAATTTAATTCCCAATCATCATTGCCCAAATTATGTAAATTAGTAGCTAAAATGAGTTAGCAGTCAAAGTATAAAAATCAACTATATTTAACACAATAGAAATAAAAATTAATAAAATAATTATAAATAAAATTTCTTATGCTATCTCATAATCTTGTATCAGAAATAATGAATACACCCAACGTTACTGAACTGGAAAGAAACTTGTTTCTCAAAATATTTCTATATAATCATTAAATATTGATAAAATCAACAGATTAAAAAAATATAAAAATTATCTAAAGAAGACCAAAATTGCAAGTTAAAAACTTTTGTATTAAAATGGAATAAACTTACTTTTTCTTGATTAGATTCATCCAGTCGATTGCTTAAATAATTGATGACATTAGGCTCATTAATACTAAGAGCTTCTAATAATGCTATAAAAAGCAAAGGAAGATGAGGTTTTAACAGATGTCCAGCTTTCTTACTAATTTGTACAATTGTAGATAAACTGAAAATATTAACAATTTTATTAGTACCACAAAAATACTTGATAGTAAATACTAATTGTACATAAAAGCACAGCAGTACAAATTATAGAAAATATAGATAGTTGTGTGATTTTATTATTAAAAATTTTTAATTTTATATTGTTATATATAAAGTANTGTTTGTACAAAATAAAAAAATAATTTTGGACGATACAATAGCCACGATTATTTTTTTCAAAAATGGGAAAGTTTCGTTACACATCAACAAAAATTCAAACTGGGCCAACATGCAACAGAGAGAAATTTCCAAATTGGATAGGTTAATTTCATCGAAAATCCATCGTGGCCTGCGAAGTTTGAACGATTGTACCCAAAAGCAGCGATACCAAAGAAGATTGGAGAATGAGAATGAGACCTGCCTTGAGGGTCAAAGTGATTCCGCTTAGTAGTGAGTCTCCGAGAGATAGTCTTGTCCCAAATACAGTTTTGCCGTTTTACTTGTTTTTTTATTTAAAAATATTTAAAATTTCTCTAGAACTTTCAGGTTAAGATCTGGGATATCTATCCAGAAACTTGAAAGCACTAGGAAAATCAGAAATGTGATTAATTAAACTAATGTAAAGTCCAAGTAAGCAGTAGAGTGAGTAATACAAACACATTTATTGTGAAGCTTTGTTGAAATTATTTCTAAAATTTAACAATTTGGTTTATTTTTTAATTTGTTTGGGTATGTTAATGTATTGTTTTCCTACTTCCCTTAAAGATTTGCTTCAATCTTCAATAGATATACAAATCATCAGTCTGAAGTTCTTCAAAATAAAGATTATTGAATAAATTTTATCATTAGAAAAAGAACG
>NW_019389233.1:0-4865 GCF_000671375.1 Centruroides sculpturatus
CGTCATCTTTTAATGATAAAAATCTCCATTAATCTTAACTTAACACCATGTTAAAAAGTTACTAAAGTTTCTGGTTTTTATTTTTTCTGTATAAAAAAAAATATTAAGGCTGAGTATGTACAGTACTATTTACTCAAATTTAAATAATTGTACACAAAAAAAACCTGTGTAAAGAGGACTCGCACGAGTATCGAATATTTTTTCCGCTTTTGACAGGTTTCCGTTTTAAACAGGTTTTTAAAACGGAAGTTGAAACAAATAAATTTTAATTCGTTTTGTGACAATGGGGAGGATTTGTCTCCACCCTGGATCCTCTCTTGTTTGAGCGAGATTAAATGCGCTCCTTCACGTTTTTCTTGGGTTATATTTAAATTAAAAATGAATAAAATATATTTAAATTTTTTTTTAAATCTGAAGAAGAATACGAACGAATTTAAAACCACGTTCGAAATGCTTAAATTAAACTAAAATTTCACACTTTCCTTTCGATTCTGTGTGTTTATTTATAAAATATTATCCTTTTTTTAATTTTTGTATTAATTAATCAACACTATTTATTTACATAATTTTAATTATTTAATTATCCTATTTATTATTACATTAATTATTGATTATATTTAGTATGATATACGAATATAATTAATAATTGATATAATATTGTTTAATTATTTACTGTTTATAAATAACAATTCTTTATTTAAATTTATTGTAAAATAATATCCGTTTAAATTTAAAAAATAAGATATTTGAAGCGTATACTTTGTTAAGGGAATGTAAATAATAATAATAATATTGTTTATTCTTTAACTAAAGTAAAACCTGTCTAAAACGGAAACCTGCCTAAAGGGAAAAAAATTTTCAGAACGGAGCGATTTTCTGTGTTAAAAAGAACCTGTTTAAAGAGGAAACCTGCCTAAATAGAAAAAATCCTTAAGAATGGAGCGATTTTCTGTGTTAAAAAGAACCTGTTTAAAGCGGAAACCTGTCTAAATAGAAAAAATCCTTGAGAACGGAGCGATTTTCTGTGTTAAAAAAAAACCTATTTAGAGCAGAAACCTGTCAAAAGCGGAAATTATATTCGGTACAGTGCGATTCCTGTTTACACAGGTTTCACTGTATTAATTTATATTTTGTTTAATAAACAACTATTTTATTGATAAGAACAAGTTATTTGAAATTCCTGTTGTTATTGTTTGGTATTCTTATCATCTCTTTCATGTAACATAATGGACTTAGTTTCCTCCATAAATCACAAAATGGCATTGACAGTTGCTATGGATACATGAGAGCATGTAAGTAATATGTTTTGTTTAAGTAAGTTAGCTTCCTTTTTTTTGAAATAAAATATACTCCAAATAACTTTGTTTTCACTACAATAACGAATTAATTCAAAGATATGGAGATTAAATAAATATTTGATTTCAAAACAAGAGTGTAGCCTATATATAAATTTTTGAATTAAAAAGTCATCATTAAACATAAAATGTTTATATATTAACATTATTTAATAGTATTTTTGGAACTTATCACGGGTTTAAATAAAAGAATAATGAAAAAATTAGGAAAGAAAAGGATGCTCTTGATGTTAAAGAAACGAGGAAATTTATTGGTTAATTCATAAAGTAAGAGTTTTAATTTTAAATCGTAAAAGGAGAAGGATTAATTACGTATAATCGATAGGGTTGTTTTCTAGTATTATTAATGGAAAGTCAAAGATTATATCGATTTTATTTATAAAAAGAATAGAGTAAAGATAATGGAAAATAAAGAATTATTCAACCATAAAATTTAAGGGGAAAAAAAGATTTAAAGGTGAATATAAAAGTGTTATAAAATAAGAAAAATCAGAGAAATGGAGAAAGTTAAACGTGGAGAAATTCTTGAAATAAGTGGAAGTGTACACACAGCAACTTTGTCCGTAAAACGATTCAAAATTTGCAATTTGTGTCAAGAAAAACGAAGAATATAATACATTTATTATTCGAATTTTATTGCCGAATTTATTTAATTTTATATTGCAAATATTTATTTATTCTAGAAGTAAAGAATCTCTGGAATAAACCAAGGTTAAATGTTGCAATTGTACAAATTTATTATAAATTTATACTGTACTTAAACAAATGTTTTCTAATTAAAAATATACAAAAACATTAATAAAAATTTATTTTAATAATCAATTAAGTTGTTATTAAATTATATTTTTAATATATGATAGGTTTTATATAGAATTTGTTTTTGTATCGTACAAAAATATATAAACAAATTTCTTTTTATATTTTTTAAAAACTAATTTAAAATATTAAAATGACAAACAAAGCTTTTAACAAGGGAAAAAATTAAAGTTTAAAAGCACTCAAAGTTTCTTTTTTTTGGCTAATTTCATCTGTTTATCTTTATTAAATTTTCATATAATTTATTTTCCATTTGGGATAAAAAATCTTTTCCTATTCTATTAAATAATACAAACTCCACTACTATATTTTCGAAAATTTATTTGTTTATTTATTTATGGCTATTCTAAAAATAGAAAAAAAACTTAATTTGATATATAAAAATGTGTCTAAACTAATGTTTAATGAGGTTTATTTTAAAATTTCTTTGTCTTGGGGGCACTTAGAAGACCTTTTTTTTGAGTTCGTTCGGGCCCACATCAGTGGTAAAAAACTGGGCCCGAATATGTCGTTCTCCGTTTCTTAACACTGATGTGGGCCTGTCCACCACTGTTAATTACCATCCACGAAAGATTTTGGAGAGTTTTCACCCAGATTCGAACCTGGATCCACCAGAGCAATAAGCTGATGCCTTGACCTCTTCGGTTAATACAACGTCAAAAAAAATTTTAAATTAAAAATAAAATCATTTTATTACTATTTTTTAAAAGATTTTTATATAATTGAAAAATTTGTTTTAAATTTGCTATTAAAAATAAAAAATTTTAAATTAAAAATAAATAAATAAATCTCTTCATTTAACTAAAATAAAGGAGTAGGCCCTAATTGAAAACAATAGTGAATTATGAATATTTAATTTGTTTGTAAAAATGTTTACAGTTTATTTGATTTATTTAATAAATGTGAATTTATTTTAAAATAGTTCTATATTAGTCTATATTTTATACAGTAAATAAAGCAGAATGTCTGTTTGTCTGTCCGTTCTCTATATACTACACTTTTTAAGCTATTTTCATAAAATTTTTCATAATTACTCTCTAGGATACCATAAAACTTCTATACCCCACTTCTCCCCTGTTGGGTGGAGTGGGATATCAAGGTGTCATGACCTTTGACACTTGAAAAAACGTAACAAAAGTAGGCTAAACATTTTAATGTTTGTTTTTACTACTTTTCACTTGGGTAGGCCCAGGCATATCTGCTAAAATATATATATATTATTAAATTAAAAATTAATTATTAATCATTCTTTTTATGATTTTTAATAGCTAAAAGTGCCTGTTACACGTTATATACAGATACATTCATTTTCTCACTGTAACGCTTGATATTACGCTTCACAGAGTTACTCTCATAAGAGAATCTTGACTGAAAAATAATTATGAAGCTGTAATTATTTCATGCAAATTTCATAAAATTAGAAATATTATCGACGATGTAAAGAAGTAGAAGTTAACAACTAATCTGTAATTTTATGATTGATGAATTAACAAAAATATTTTATTATGTTTTATCGTCATCTTTTAATGATAAAAATCTCCATTAATCTTAACTTAACACCATGTTAAAAAGTTACTAAAGTTTCTGGTTTTTATTTTTTCTGTATAAAAAAAAATATTAAGGCTGAGTATGTACAGTACTATTTACTCAAATTTAAATAATTGTACACAAAAAAAACCTGTGTAAAGAGGACTCGCACGAGTATCGAATATTTTTTCCGCTTTTGACAGGTTTCCGTTTTAAACAGGTTTTTAAAACGGAAGTTGAAACAAATAAATTTTAATTCGTTTTGTGACAATGGGGAGGATTTGTCTCCACCCTGGATCCTCTCTTGTTTGAGCGAGATTAAATGCGCTCCTTCACGTTTTTCTTGGGTTATATTTAAATTAAAAATGAATAAAATATATTTAAATTTTTTTTTAAATCTGAAGAAGAATACGAACGAATTTAAAACCATGTTCGAAATGCTTAAATTAAACTAAAATTTCACACTTTCCTTTCGATTCTGTGTGTTTATTTATAAAATATTATCCTTTTTTTAATTTTTGTATTAATTANTATCTTTGTAACTGTCAAGCGAAAATCTGAAGATTTGCTAACTCTTCAACATTTTAAATTCGATATTTTTGATAAATATTTTTGCTTAATTTCACTTTATTATTATTATTATTATTAAAGAAATTAAATACAGTCAAAATATTTTCGAAAATTAAAACAGTAAGAAAATAATAAGTGAAACATCAAATAAACACGAAATGGCGAAGATACAGATTAATTTTTTTACAAATAATCATTTTAAATAATTTAGAAAAAAGAAAATAATTATTAACTCTGAAAGTTTAATGAAAATTTTATACATTTGCTATTGTTTTAAGGTAAAAAATAATTCGAACTCCACTGGAGAAGAAGGTTGGAAAAGTGTAGAGAAGAAGGAAGGAATAGAAAATAAAACGTAGAAAAGTATACAAAACAAAATGAATTAATGAATATTGAATATGGAAAGATAATATTAGCAAGAGAAAAATAAAAATATTAAAAAAAAAAATACAGATTAAATTCAAGCAAATGCATAGAGTGAGAATGCCTACAATAATGTCGATCGATAATAATCATCAAAATTAATATATTTTCATGACTGCTTATGTATGCAAATATTCATGAAGATAATAAAAGAGGGAAAAAATATTTTTTTTC
>NW_019389234.1:0-4908 GCF_000671375.1 Centruroides sculpturatus
ATTTTTTAATACACTACAAACAAATTCTAGAAAATTAATAATAAAGTCTTGTAATTTAAGCCTATACTGTTGTAGGAATCTTCTTTGCAATTATAACAATTTAAGACATTTAAAATTTTCTCAAAATAATTAAAAACTATCAATTATATTATTATTTGTTGATAAATAAATGACTGTTTAAATAAACATACAGGTGTCCCAATAATCTTTCTAGACACCTATTATATAAATTCATAACACAAAAATGAAGTAATCTATTGAAATGTAATTTGTGGTAAAAGAAAGAATTACTCAAAAAGTATTTTATTAACATACATTCAATAAATCTTTGAATTCCACAGACTGCTACAGAACACTTCTCTAAACTGTTCCACAGATTCATCCGATGTCAAAGGCAACATAATCTCAAGTGTTGAACACTTCCTGTGTCTAAAATTTCTTCATCCGAACATAAATTGAAGAAACACTTGATGGTGTCTTTTTGTACTTCTTGCAATACTTTCTTTGCATAGTTATGATGACTTTGTTTCAGCTAACCACAATACACAATCTGCTTTTTCCTATATTATCACCATTTTTAATTCTGCAAACTACTAATATAAACTTTCTTTTACTGTAAACTGTATTTCAATAAACCATTTCATTTTTGTGTTATGAATTTGTATAATAATAAAGATCTTTCTTAAACATCCTATAAATTGAAACAAACTTATTCCAAACATTCATTTTGATCATTCTACTATGCATCTGTTCATATTAAATTTTAATTTAAAAATAATGAAGGATACCTAAATAAATATTTAATAAATAATTAAAAATAATATCTAANAAAAGAAAGAATTACTCAAAAAGTATTTTATTAACATACATTCAATAAATCTTTGAATTCCACAGACTGCTACAGAACACTTCTCTAAACTGTTCCACAGATTCATCCGATGTCAAAGGCAACATAATCTCAAGTGTTGAACACTTCCTGTGTCTAAAATTTCTTCATCCGAACATAAATTGAAGAAACACTTGATGGTGTCTTTTTGTACTTCTTGCAATACTTTCTTTGCATAGTTATGATGACTTTGTTTCAGCTAACCACAATACACAATCTGCTTTTTCCTATATTATCACCATTTTTAATTCTGCAAACTACTAATATAAACTTTCTTTTACTGTAAACTGTATTTCAATAAACCATTTCATTTTTGTGTTATGAATTTGTATAATAATAAAGATCTTTCTTAAACATCCTATAAATTGAAACAAACTTATTCCAAACATTCATTTTGATCATTCTACTATGCATCTGTTCATATTAAATTTTAATTTAAAAATAATGAAGGATACCTAAATAAATATTTAATAAATAATTAATAAAAATATTTCAACAAATTTAAAACTTACTTATGTCCCTTTAATGTCTTAAGACATTTCCAATTTGAAGAAGACCAGACACATATTGTCCCATCTTCACTACTACTGAATAAATGAGAATCCTTGAAAAAACTCAAGCAGGTAATTGTTCCTATTAAACAATAATTAATTATTATAAACTATTACTTTCAATGATCAATTACATAAATTTAAATAATAATTTCTGTAAAAAATAATACTTCTAAAAATTCAATCATAAAATAATTATCTTTTATTACAATAAAAATAAAATTTTAATAATGTACAATTTCTGTAAAATCATGACAAAACTTGCCTAATTATTAATGAAGTGGTAAGCTAGATACTGCATTAAACAAATATCTGTTAATTCTAAAATATTTGAAAGAACAACAATAATACTTTACATATAAATCAAATGAAATAAAAATTACTGATTTCTGTACTTGAATGTTCTTTATGATTTAATGATATTCATTCATTGTCTTAAGTGAAAGAAATGTTACCACACTTAACTAAAATAAATGTTCTATATCTTTTTCTGATTGTGCCAAATGAAATGTTCATCAAAACCAGTTTATACTATTATAAGACAATATATAAATAGTAATAATCATTTTCAGAAATCTTATGATATAAAAATATCTTACCACTATGTTGAACTATGTTTCCAATTTCCTTTTTTGTTTTTAAATTGAATATCTGAATAGTTTCATCAATACCTCCCGAAACTAAAAATTTATGCGAAGTTGCTATACAACGAATAGGTCCAATATGTGCTTGACAAGCAAATGTTTGTTGTAATTTATAATCCTAAACAAAACATATTAAGACTGTATTAACTATTTCTCTTTAAGAAATCAAATTCAATTATTTAAATTTAAATATATAAATACTTTAACTATTTAAATTTTCATATATATTAAATGTTTGCATTTTTCTACAAATATTAACAAACCTGTTTTTCTTTTATTAATTTATAGCCTAACAGATAGTGCTCATAAGTTCCGACTATAACTTCCATGTTAAAAGTTACAGACCACGTGTTGAAATACGATGTGAAATACGCTGTCAACAAATTAAGTGTTACAGTGTTGCCAATTATACAAATAATCTTGTTTTCAAATTTATAATTACATACACTAATATTTTACTTAATAAACAAATTAGATTAAATTACTTTTAAAAACAAATATATATATATTTTTCGTAAAGCAAAACAAATGTCGCTGAACAATTGAGTCCTAATAGTCGAGATTTTTTTTGTAACTCCGCCCTGTGGGCACTAAGAAGGCCTCTTTTAGCAAGTCCATTATGGGTTCGGCTAGGTCCACAATAGGGCGGCCGGGTGATGAGACACGGGGCCGACATATTCGGTCGGATTACTCCCCGAAAAATTCCTGGAATTTTTCAACCCGTTCGGAGTCGATTCCGGATCCTCCAGAGTGGTAGACTGCCACCTTGACCGCTCGGCCATTCGGCCGTCTTGACCCGGGACCTAGGATAAATCCGGGTAGGTCGAAGACTCCACAGGAATTTTTTAAGTGTAAATCGTTGCGGACCTTACACCTTCAACTTTTAACGTAATCTATCGAAGAACACTGAACTTATTTCTATGCATGGTAGAAGATTTTTCTGCAATGGTTTCTGTTCTTTGTGTATCTTAACACAGCACAGATTTTGTTTTATTTTAGTTTTTATTACTAAAAGTTGTTAAAAACAATTTTAAAGTTCTGAAATTTTGAGTAGAAGTCTCCTAAATATTAAGTATTCTTTACAACACATTCAATCACATATACTTGTAAATTATTAAATAAAGGAAGAAGACATTTTCCTACATTTATACATCATAGTAATTTAAAGGATTCCTTAGGTTTAATTTCATGTAAATAATAAGCACATCAGCGTCGTGCCGTGACATTTAATAGTAGGAAAGCTGTGTTTCTGTAAGAAGCCGACTTCCAGGGGCAATCAGTTAATTGCGCGTCAGTGATGGTCAAGGGTCCATTCGTATCGTTTGTTCGATAAGCCGGTAAAAACCGTAGACTTCTCTAAATGTATTTTTAATTAATACCACAATTACATTCCGAATCGTTAGCCACGATATAAGGGCTACAATTATAAATAAAATAATAAAAACTTACTTAGTGAAATAAAATATGTGGTGGATGTACTGTACAGTACATACCTGGTACAAAATATTCTTCAATTATATTAATATATTTTTAAAGAAAATTATAATTAAATATAACTTTGTAAAGAAACGTACATAAAAATAACATAAAATCTTCTTTACTTTTTAAATCTGAAAACAATCCACTTATTCAAATAGCTCCCTACGAGTGACTAATGGATGGAATCAGAGACGGTCCTGATAGGTGCATGCACGCGGGCTGCAAATACCGAGGGTGCCGATACCGGTCAATGTCAAATGCCTCTTTTGTCGCATCACTAGTATACCTAAAAGGACGCGACAGGGTTGTTGTACATTTTAAACGTTTCTCGCCATAGCTGTAAAAATCTAAATATGTTAAACTTAATAAATCGTCCGTCGTTTGTTTTCTAACTAATTAGTTTTAGGACCAGGGTCCACGGAAATTTCCAAAATTTACAACTTTTCGGACATTGCCATTGAACTGGAAAAATTTCTCTCTTTATTACATCTAATATTACGAAGAAATCAGTCCCCACTATACTCGGCTATAGATTGGTTCTAACCGAACCAAATTTTACTTAAACAAAAGCTTAACCAGCTTTTGTTTAAGTAAAATTTTGGCTCTTTCGTCAGGGTTTTGTTTATGTCCCCAATTCCCTAATCGCTTAATTATTTAACTACTTCTTAAGTAGAAATAAGTCGAAACCAGTTACTTTGTACTCGAATATTGGTAGTCTCGGGGAAAAAAGTGGAAAGACAAATTTTATGACAAACGGATACATAAATCGTAAATTTAAAGAAAATAAATTCTAGAGCTTTTCCTGTACCTCGTGCATCTCTCTCATTCATTAAATTTAGTTATAAATGATGCTGTCAAAGTAACGGTTAATTTTTTAACATTATACAAGAATTGTACACGTTTTTTCCTACATCCCCTTAAAAATGGGACATACGAAATCGTAATATCACTGGTTTAACATTGAAATTCGTAATATAAAATCGGAAAGCGGAATAAAAATATCAAATATTATAATGGATTTTTTTAAACTCATGTCAACTATATAGAACTATCATAAAAACATACAGGTGGATTCTTATCGGTTGGGTTAAGTTATAAATCTACTCGCGATTCACGTAATCGGGCGAGGGCGGTCAAATATCTAGCGGGCAGGCGGCTAACAGCCCAGAACCGGTCCTGGATAGAATTGGATGAGTTATACGTGTAGCATCCACCCGAGGTTCTAGGCTTCCACCGGCTAAACCGGGCGAGGTTGGTGCTCTGTAAAGCGCGTGCGCGAATCTGGCTTTTTTGGATGCTGACGATACAGCGCTTCCACTCCGCCACTAATATTCGAATATACAATAGC
>NW_019389235.1:0-4864 GCF_000671375.1 Centruroides sculpturatus
CAATCAATTATTTCATTTCTTATTATAATAAAAAAAATGAATGCTTGATTATCAATCAATCGCTAACTTATACTAGTTGACTGTGGGTTGTTTTAGAAGAAAAATCATAGTTCGAATATCGAATTTGTTTTCGAAGTTTCCTCTCTTGTATCGGGAGCATTCTAGAACATTTGTCTGAGATGCTCGTTTGTCAGCAATAAGGGGTAAAGGATGCTTAAGTTTTCTTCATTCTAATTGTACTTTTCAGATCATTCTCTCAGATAAACCCCATAGCAAAATCTTACTTACTCTAGTGTATAGAATTCGATATAATAAATTTATAAATTTTCTCTGTACATGATATAAAATAAATAAAAATACAGTAATCATTAATTAATTTTTTAAATTGAGAAAAATTTCAAAGACTAAAATCAAAAATTTATAATTTTTACACACAAATATGCATTCATACAGGTCTATATAAATATATATATTTTTACGTAAAACGTATCAGAGTTATCATCTTTAGCACCTTAAATTTCCTCAAAATACAAAATTAAATAAATAAAATAATAAAGATTTAATAAGCTGGAAAAAATGTCATGTAATTCTTGAAAATGCGATATTTTTGGCTTTTTCTCTCTGTTAAAGTTTTAATATTAGCTTAAAGATCCTATTTTCTTTACTAAATTATTCTTTTCATTCAATAATATATTATCCGAGTTCAAAATATAGAAAATGAAGTCCATTTCGAGTGAAAATTGAATTAAAGATTATGCTAGCGATAGTTTGTGCGTAAGTAATTTCATACTAGATACAGTAACTTATATAACACTGAATTGAAAATATAATATAATATTTGATTAAAAAATGCTCTCAAATTTTATTATCGAGGATATAATCACAGTATGCACCATTAAGCAAAAATTCATAGCATTTTCTTCGCCTGGACATGTGTTACACAGTTTATTCCAATCGATACGTACATATGATCATAGGAATGTCTCTTGTGGTGAATACAAAGAATCTACGTAAATTTAAATGGCTTCTGAATAGTTTGCCACAGCACATATGTTTATTGCGCTGTATAAATGCAATAAACATATGTACAATAAATGTAATGTTAGAAAACTCCTAGTGACCGACTGAATTAGGAATGGATGTTGTTCAGAAACATGTAGAATATCAGAATATGATGTCTAGAATGTAGCCTATCAAGTAATAAAATTACCAATTGTTTTTGTTTTATAATTATTCAATTATATCTTTAAAAATGTGCATTACAGTATTCATATCATATTTACCTCTCTCGTTTTTTTTCTTTTGCTTAATGAATGCCATAAAGATGTTTAAAATTAAAATTATAAAATATATAACTAATTAATTTATAATTAAACTAAGCATTTTTCGAACTTATTAGGAATGGATTTGCTTCACAGTTTTTAGAATAAAGAAATTCTTGTCTGTGACAAATTCGTTTTATGATGTTTAGTGGCGGTTTTTGGTATAGACACTCCGCTTTTACCTAAAGCTCGCACTTTTAGAGAGCTCCTTATACGTTTGTCTACATTCAATCTGGGTGCACTATTCGTAATCCAGTACTAACTGGAACTCTATCTTGTACAATATCAATATATGTAACATTATACAAGAGTGGAACCACGGGAACTACTTAAGCCACAAAAAATATTAATATTTATTTGTTCGAACTTCAAAATGTTATTTTTAAAACCATTTATGATAGCATATATGATTTATCGGACCATCGGCAATACGATTGTAATTGCGCGTGTTAATAAAAGATAATTATTAAAATATTTTTAATTTTTGAGTAAGTTCCGCTTTGCATTCTTCTGGATCAGCCACTGACATTACTTAATACAATATCAATATACACTGGACTAGTAACCATTTGCCATAATGAACTTTCGAAATAGTGAACAATTTTGCATAAAATTTTGCATTGAATCATACATTGAATAATTCAGCTGTCTCCTTTATTATAATTGTATTGCCGACGCCCCGGTTCCTATGTTTTCTCTTTTCCCTCTTTACTATCTCACTTTATATTCCTCTTCCCTCTCACCCCTTCAACTTCATATCTTCCTTCCGTTTTATCTTTATTTGGACTATACCTATGAGTGCGGCCCTTTAATCTTTCTATTATATTGTCTTCGAGGATTCAGCTTTCTTCGAGTCATTGTACTTTACATTATATAGTTATNCTCAAATTTTATTATCGAGGATATAATCACAGTATGCACCATTAAGCAAAAATTCATAGCATTTTCTTCGCCTGGACATGTGTTACACAGTTTATTCCAATCGATACGTACATATGATCATAGGAATGTCTCTTGTGGTGAATACAAAGAATCTACGTAAATTTAAATGGCTTCTGAATAGTTTGCCACAGCACATATGTTTATTGCGCTGTATAAATGCAATAAACATATGTACAATAAATGTAATGTTAGAAAACTCCTAGTGACCGACTGAATTAGGAATGGATGTTGTTCAGAAACATGTAGAATATCAGAATATGATGTCTAGAATGTAGCCTATCAAGTAATAAAATTACCAATTGTTTTTGTTTTATAATTATTCAATTATATCTTTAAAAATGTGCATTACAGTATTCATATCATATTTACCTCTCTCGTTTTTTTTTCTTTGCTTAATGAATGCCATAAAGATGTTTAAAATTAAAATTATAAAATATATAACTAATTAATTTATAATTAAACTAAGCATTTTTCGAACTTATTAGGAATGGATTTGCTTCACAGTTTTTAGAATAAAGAAATTCTTGTCTGTGACAAATTCGTTTTATGATGTTTAGTGGCGGTTTTTGGTATAGACACTCCGCTTTTACCTAAAGCTCGCACTTTTAGAGAGCTCCTTATACGTTTGTCTACATTCAATCTGGGTGCACTATTCGTAATCCAGTACTAACTGGAACTCTATCTTGTACAATATCAATATATGTAACATTATACAAGAGTGGAACCACGGGAACTACTTAAGCCACAAAAAATATTAATATTTATTTGTTCGAACTTCAAAATGTTATTTTTAAAACCATTTATGATAGCATATATGATTTATCGGACCATCGGCAATACGATTGTAATTGCGCGTGTTAATAAAAGATAATTATTAAAATATTTTTAATTTTTGAGTAAGTTCCGCTTTGCATTCTTCTGGATCAGCCACTGACATTACTTAATACAATATCAATATACACTGGACTAGTAACCATTTGCCATAATGAACTTTCGAAATAGTGAACAATTTTGCATAAAATTTTGCATTGAATCATACATTGAATAATTCAGCTGTCTCCTTTATTATAATTGTATTGCCGACGCCCCGGTTCCTATGTTTTCTCTTTTCCCTCTTTACTATCTCACTTTATATTCCTCTTCCCTCTCACCCCTTCAACTTCATATCTTCCTTCCGTTTTATCTTTATTTGGACTATACCTATGAGTGCGGCCCTTTAATCTTTCTATTATAGTGTCTTCGAGGATTCAGCTTTCTTCGAGTCATTGTACTTTACATTATATAGTTATATGAAAGAGGCTCCAAAAGTCCATGCCTATCTGAGACTTAGGGTTCAATATTGTGTATTTGGATCTGTTTATAATTTATTTTTATTAAAGAGCTTTATATATATATATACAATTACGAAAATAAATTAGAATTTTAAATTAATTATTTATTTTTATCTATCAAAAATTTTTAATTTAATCTCAAAACATTAAATTTATATCCATTTATCGTTAAAAATGCCATTGCTTCATTAATGTAGCGAAAAAATTTCAATTATATCCTATTCCCATTAGTTTTAAAAATTCTTATATTGAAATTTATTAAATATTTAAACTTATATTTTATTTGTAATTTTCTGATTAAATTAAGCATCAATTTTAAAAAATCAATTTATTTTATCCAAAAAGTATGCAATAATACATACTTCTGAATGAGTTTACTTAAATAAAATTTACATATTCAATTGGATAAAAGATAAAGATTTTTTTTACAAACGTCGAACAGAATTTTAAAACCAAAAATATAATTTTTGAAAATTTATAATGGCCATTTTTATTATTTTTTTAGACATTTTGGATAAATTCCAAAAGAATTTTGGGCCTAACTCCATTTTTATAGGATATATTATACTTATATTTTATAACAGGGATTATACGATCACATTATAACCTAAGAGAAATTTTACTTTTGTAATTTGTTAAATTTACGAAAATATTATCTCTAATTTGAGAAACAGGAAATTTGCTTGAAGCCGTACATAAATTATTTTATGCTTAATTAATATTTCATCTTCAAACTTTGAAGAAATTAAAACTAGAAATTCAGAAGAAAATTTTAAAAATATTTTACAAAATTATTGAAGAAATTTCATATAATTTTATCTTACTTGGCTATAAAGAAGTTTCTTCTTGGTTATCCAAAATAATTACAGTACTTTTATTAAGCTTATATTAATTTCTTTGTCATTTATTTGCATTTTTAAGAAATTAGAAATGAAATATAAATTAACTTTTCATAAATATAGATTGAAATGTTAATCTTTTATTACATTGTTAATTGTGGATTAACTTGAAAATAGGGTCCACTAGTAGCCGAATGGGTAAGCCACAAACACTGATAGTTACTCGCAGTTTGCTCTTCATCAACGGACTGGACCATGAATTTTTCCGAATTTTCTTTACATGTATAATAGAAAAGTCCTCTGGCTAAGCACTCTCCCTTGGCAGATCGCCCATATGTTGTGTTGTCTTATTCCATCAACTAATCATTTGAAAATGATTCAGATCAAAAATAGTTAATAATCTATAATTAAGAAGAAAGGATAAAATATT
>NW_019389236.1:0-4857 GCF_000671375.1 Centruroides sculpturatus
AGTTTAAATTTATTAATAAAATTATTTAGTCTCCTGTAGAAAGTGCTTTCAAAAATTTTTGTTAACATTGTTAACTTTCAATTTTATTGGAACAGATATTTTGAAATTAGTCTTTGTATGCTTATAATTTTTTTCAAAAATTTCTTTCTTTCTTAAATTTTGAAATTTCTTACATACTGCTTATGCTACGAATATATTTATATACAAATAAATATATTAAGCATATCTTGAGTATAAATATAATTCCGAGAGAAACAAGATTTTAGTAATTTTGCAAATGGATGAAAGATTGCATCTCTAGAAAGATAGAAAGAAACTAATATCAAGAACAATAAGAAGATAATATCAAATTAATTTGATAATATAAAACTAGTTTATATTATCAAATGAATATATTAGTGATATTAGTTTTCATATGTTCGAATTTATCGAGGATAAAGAGAACAATCGGCTAATGATCTCAAACTAAGTACTTACATATAATAAACTTTATCTCTCTCAAATTAGTTAATATAAAATCAAGTAATAAGTGGGATGCATTGACAATTTTTGTGGGATAAAAAGATTATCAACAACAGTAAGGTTTTTAATGTTATAGAAATTTGTGATATGATAAATGTTTGTATATATATAGGCATACATTTATCAAAGATCTTACAGTAAGTGTATCTATATTATCTTCAGTGTATGATAGATCTGGAATTATAGTTATAAATATAAAACACCATCCACACTATTCTAGAAGTTTATCTGCTATAATATAGAGAAAACAGATAACCTTCCATAACATTTCCACAATGTACTACAATATGTACTATGTATGTAAAAAAAATAATAATTATAATAATAATCCATTATTAATATTTTAGACAATGCCAAATTAGCTCGTTAAACAATATGAAAAAATAACAGAGATTATTCATTAAAAACTCGCGTTTTAATTTAATAATTTTTACAAAAATCTAAAAACACGTGATATTTTCCAACAGTATGAAACAGTTTTATAAATATAATATATTTATCGTTTCATAGACACGTTTTCCTACTACGTGTTCACTATGTAGTTAAATCGATATTTAGATATATAAAAGAAATTTATAAATAAAAATATAAAGTATTAAAAATTTAAACTTATCTTTAAATAAAATTTTATTTGATTTCTTAAAATATACATTTAATATAGAACAAGCAAACAATGATTAGACTCTAAGAGGAAGAAAACAAATTCAAAATAATAAATAAGTTTCACTAATATTTTTCCTGACCTAATTTCCCAATTATATTTCTCTTACTTTTTTTTTAACATATCTAACACCTGTCTCTCTTTGCTCGTTTAATTTTAATTGCATACTTATGACCCTTTCATGAGTTTATTTGGGATGACTTCCAAGGTCGAAGGCTTCCCTTTTCCTCTGCATAATATAAAAACTCCTACATGGAAAAAACTCCGCGAAGTTAATGCAAATAAATCTTTTCTTGTATATATTACAATTTTTTAAAGTAAGAAAGTACAGTAATATCAAATAAAAAAAAAATTGAAAGAATTTTCTTATGGAATTCTAATTCTATTTTTTAAAATTTAATCACGGATGTTTTCGCTCAAAATTTATTTTATAAACAGCAGAGGACAAGGTTGTAATTTTTCAGCTGAACTAGAAATTTTGAAGACAAACAGTTGTTAATGGTCGTTTCCAGACAAACAATTGCCAACATCTCCGAAGATTAAAGAATTTGTCCTTGATGCGGGTGGGCCAATTTTGACGCTAACAGAATAAAAAGTACGTTACACCTTAAAATTATACACCGGTATATATTTAAACCTTTGTGCTTTCTTATAAAATTAAACTGAAATTCTTAATCTGTACAAAGAAAAATTTAATATCGTAAAGCATGCATAAAATGATAATAAGAGAATCACGTAGAAAAATAATCACCATCCAATTGGGCATCGCAAATTCATTAAGAAAAACAGGCAAAGGAAGAAACGACAAACTAAAGAGGAAAAGTAATAAAGTGGTGTCACGCCTGATGAAAAGTAAAGACCAGATCTAACAGAATAATGTTTTGTTTGTAAATATTTTGATGTGTAAATCTGCTTTAAAGACTCCTAAAGGCGTCTTTGTGTATTATTAGGTTTATTGATGTTATGTTCAATTTAAAAGCTTCTTATAAATAAATACACTTATTATTATTTCTTCTCTTCCTAAATAACATTATATAAACAATTAGCAACCGCACACGTATATATAATTAAATTAAATTAAACCAAATACATGTGTTAAATTTTGTAAAAAAATTTATTTTANTGTAGATAATTACGTAAAAATTAATAATATTCATTTAAACATTTATTACTATTTTCCAAATCGACTTTTCAGCGACATTGACCAGGCACGAAAACAATGTTGAACTCACTTCATATCGGAATTATTGATTAAATAAGTATAATATTAATTTAGAGAGAAATTCGGAGAACTCCAATAACCTGCTTACTTAATTTGATTCCTTCGTGACAACAATAAAGCAATGAGTATTCTCGAAAGAAAGGGAAAAAATAAGAGAAGTAATCAGATTTCAAATATGACCAACGTCATTAATTTTAATAAAAATTCATGAAGTATTAAAATTTTAACTTAATATTAAAAACTATATATATATAATCCGAAATGTTCATAATTAAGTTATTATTAACTGTGAAAATTATTTAAATTCAATTTTATACAATTATTAAGTTATTATTCGATTACAGCTCGAGAATAGGATCCTGATGACTTAATTCGTACACAATTTGCATTTTCGGAAGATTTATAAAGCATTTCTGAAGATATTTCGTATCAATTGATGTAATGAAAAGCTTTCTGTTTGTAAAGATAAACAAAAGAGGCTTGTTACGAATCAGTGGTTTCTATATACGAGTATTCTTTACAATAGTGAATTTTTCAACCCCAAACATGCAATCATACACCAGATGAACCGCCATTTAACAATGAACTTCTAATATGCAAAGAGAAATAATCAGAAAATACCTTTTGAAAACCGATCGATCAAAATTCAATAGGACTTTCAAATAATCCTCAACTTTACCATGTGCAAAGGAACAGGTTCGAGTCGTCTACCGGAATTCTAATGCCTTTCTTGAATGAGTGACTTTTCTATCGTAAATTTAACAATGTTTTGACGTATCCGAAAACCGGTTAGTGATAGCTGCCTGTAGCAAAAGTAAGCATTTACATGCTACAAAAGATCCTTTGAACTTAAGTCTTCCCTAAAGGTCTTACAAACATGTTGCTTTATCGGAGCCTCTTGATTCCAACTTCAGAACAGTTTAGCCTATTTTATGACGTCAAAACTTTTTCTCTCTTTTACTTCCTACAACGAAAGTTAACTTATGCAAAATAAATAAGTTCCGCGGACAAGTTATAATATGAGGCATAATAAATGAGCTTCCTGTAAAGCATGCGGGTTTATTATTACTACAGATCGATGCACGAATAAATCTTCATCAGAAACGAAAAAAATTAATTACATATTAAAAACGATTATTTGTTTGTTTAACTTAACAAATAACTTAGAAAAATTCATTTTTAAAGAAAATAAATATCCAAAACTAGTTATAAAACATAGTTAACAAATGACAAGAATAATTTTGTCCAAAAATAATCATCTAGTTATATGCAATATGTATTTTTTATTTTAAAAATAAATGAAAGAATGACAAAATTTGTGTTTTACTTTTAAAGTATAAATATTACAGTAAAAAAAAGTAACATGTTTTATCCGTAAGTTGATACTATCAAAAATAAGCTGAATATAGGAAATGGTAAATAGGAAACCGGAAAGCAACTTTCGTGCTTAGTAGTAGAATGCCAGTCATCTTGTTTCCTGGAGATACTAGATTATGTTTCATGTCAGTTTTTCCTCCCTGTTGACATCTATGTATCATTAGTTACTAAGAAGAAGGTAACTTAACTCTAACCAATACAAAAGTTTCTTTTATTTTGGAAGCGTTCAGACACAGCTGCTTAAACACATATACATATATTGATATATGGGTAAATATAACTTACTATACAAAAATTATATAAGCTTTAAATACATATATGATCTTTAAAAAGTATTCATTTCTATATAATTTATATTTAGCATGTAAAAAGATTATTCTACATTGTTATAAATTAAAAAAGTGTAATAAAATAATAAATTGTTTAATGCTGTTTTCTCTGAAAAATTATTTATAATAATTATAGTTTAAAAGTTAATTAATAAGTTTATATATTCAATATTAAATTTTAGAATATATTATTTAAGCTATACAATTTTAATCATTTTTATTGACTATTTCAAATAAAGCACATTTACGCTTAATTAAAAAATTCGTTTATAGATCTATGGACCCTGTAAATCAGTCTTTCCTTCAAAACCTTACTGCTATAAGGTAAAATTATTATTGATTTTATTTCGTAATAAAAGTCATATTTCCGTATTTTTAAAGTAAACTTTTATAGTCTATGTTTAAAAAATGAAAAAATATAATCAGCATAATGTTTTCAAAATAAATTTTTAATGCTTGTTTCAACAAATAATGTAAATTCAGCAATTATTAATAGAGTCTCCATTAAACAAATGAAGAACAAAAAATGAAAAATAAAGTAAAATTAATATTATTCACTCATTTAATGATCATGAAGTAAAAAGCGACAAGAAGTCATTTATCAAAATATGATGTTTTTATCTATTTTGCTGAGAGCAAGTAAGTTTTTACATGATTTGTAAATGATAATCCTTTTATCTAAAATTTTACAGTTCCTTATATTGGTTATCCAACTTAGAAATATGGCAAAAAATTACTTAAAATAT
>NW_019389237.1:0-2101 GCF_000671375.1 Centruroides sculpturatus
CGATTTCAAAAATTCTTTCACCAATATTTAGAATGGAACCTTAGGGTGTACATAGGCTGTGTATTATTCCGTTAAATATTCATATAAATTAAAATATATAATCTAGATTAAGACTTTTATGTCCAACAGATGGCGCTACAAGTACGACGCCCTAAGTTTGCTTTTTTGTGAGGCATTACGCTTTTCTGGAAAATGAACTAAAGCAGATCATCTTCTATATATCTATATAAATAAAAATGTAATGTTCGTTTGTTCCTACCGATTCCTTTGAAATTTTCACACAACGCTGCATTCGAATACGCACGTGTTTTTATATAATATACGTGTCGAAATTCCCCCCACTGAAGGGAGATGGTTAAGATTAAGGCTTACGGTAAAAAACTCTGCTTCTATTTATACTATTTTAGATGTGGGTTTTTGCGTTTTTGATTGCGTTTTAATAGCGTACGTGAACAGAATGTACACTAAGAAGGGATTTTTCGATATTTCCCTATGGGGGAGAGAGACAGAATTAAGGCTTACCGTGAAGAACTTGTCTTCTATTATATTATTTTAGATGCGGGTTTTTGCGTTTTTGATTGCGTTTTAATGGGGTACGTCAAGAGAATGTACACTAAGAAGAAATTTTTCGAAAAATTTCCCCCCGACGGGGGAAGTGTTATACATTTATAATAGATACATTTTGAGCCACAACAACGCGTGGCTGGATCTGCTAGTTTGTAATAAAAACAATTCTTAAGTGTTATTTCCTTTATAATAGATAATGATTATTTGCCTTACGAAATACTAAAACACAATAATATTCAACAGCAGTAATTTATGTAATTACTACCAGTTGACCCCCCATAACACTGTTGATAATTCCGTTTTATATGAATTCCATGTTGTACGAGTCACTTAGATTTTACAAATACATGTGCCGGGCTGTGAACGGCTCACGTATTTGTAAAATCTAAGTGACTCGTACAACATGAAATTCATATAAAACGGAATTATCAACAATGTTATAGGGGGGTCAACTGTATTTTAATGTGTAAAAGTAATGCATCCATCCAATTTATTTACAATAATTATTCATTACTACAGAAACACTTGATAGAATTATTACATATTACGACTCATTTATTATTTGAATTTTTTATTCATTTATTTGGTATTGTACAAAAGAAAATATACACGACGTAACGTCACGTCAAAGTAAACTTTCTAAAAGTAAGAGTGATTTGTAAATATTCTTTATTATTACTATTATTAATATTTTGTAGTTTATCGAACCCATCTTGTTTAATTTACGGCAAATTGTGTTAAATATGTATATATATATATATTTATGTGAGACTTTTCTTTGCCTTTTGAAAAACTTTAATTGAGGTAAGAAAGATTTGGATAACAGGAACGTTTTAAGGAATACAAATTACTTAATGTTGAACGGCTGTTGTTTTAGTCCGAGAAGGTCTAATTGTTCCGTCTTTGATGACATAGCCGAGAAATTCTACTTCGTTCTTTAAGAATTGACATTTTTCGAAATTAAGTTCCAACCCATATTCTGAAGCTACTTTTAGTACACGCTTCAATTTTTCTAAATCTTCCTGTGCATTTGATGACGGTATTAGGATATCATCCATATAAATTACTACAGTTTTATCTTGTAACAATGGTCTAAACACATGGTAAATATAACGTTGGAATACACTTGGACTATTACACAAGCCAAAAGGAACCTTTAGAAATTCATACTGGCCCTCGTGTGTAACGAAAGAGGTATACTTTCTACATTTCTCATCAATGTCAACATGGAAAAATCCATTTTTTAAATCGAGCGACGTGAACACTTTTGATTGTTCCAAACGATCTATCACATCCTCAATCAAAGGCAAGGGGAAGTGATCTCTGACCGTTTTCCGATTCAACTTTCTAAAGTCGACGCACAGTCTAATTTTGCCATTTTTCTTTTTGCATAAAACTATTGGCGCAGCATAATCTGAACAGCTAGGTTTGATTATGCCACCGTCCAACCATTCTTGGATTTGGTCTTCTACTATTTTTTGTTCTTCGAATGACATTCTACGTGGGCGATGACTAATGGGAATTTCGTCAGTTA
>NW_019389237.1:3812-5170 GCF_000671375.1 Centruroides sculpturatus
AAATGTATCAGATTTGGAAGTAAACTTTTCTTTTTTATTTCTGCCGAAATCGTTTGTGTCACTAACCACAAGGGGTGGGCGCTCACCAAGTGATTTAGTGTCTTGAAAACCGTTTCCCTCTCCCCACTCAGTGGAATGCGAAAGGAACGTCTGCTCTTTTCTAGAGGCGTCATCTGATCTAACGAGTGTTGATTCAGCCGCAGACTTTCCATCGGGAACAAAAATTCGAGTATAATTAACACGAATAGTATTTTGACTTCGTTTCCCCATGACTTTGAATCCGTAGTTTGTTATAGAGAAGTTCAGTTTATTCAGAACATCTATTCCTATTATTATAGAATTACACAGATCACCTTCTACCACGTAAATATTTGCAGGAAGAGAGTATTCGTCAATCTTTATTTCACTTTCGAAGAAACCTAACGGAGAAATACTATTCCCATCTAATCCAATTAAAGATGCATCATCTGACTTTAATTTCGGAGTCCATACTTTATCATAAAAACGCCTTGGTATCATCGTTATTTCCGACCCGGTGACGATGAGTCCTTTTGTTTTTGCACCTAGGATTTCAACATCCGTTTCAATTTTGTTGTTACATCTAGAGCAGGGTTCGCCAAACTTTTGTAACCGTCGACCCCAACCACTTTTCAAAGCCTCACATTGACCCCCTACCGTAATGTTTTATTACAAGTGTATATGTATGAGCCAAAATAGAACGTTGTGGTCTCTGTATAAGGAAAAAAAAAGGTTGTGACCCCTTAGCCGCATCGACCCCCCAATGATGTTGCATCGACCACTTTGGCGACCCCTGATCTAGAGAAATGACTTAGTTCCATTTTGTTTACTTCTTTTTGAGGGCAAGCGTTAGCTTTATGGCCGAATTTTTTGCACTTAAAACATCTAATACCTTCAGATTTATACAAACAATTACTCGAAATGTGACCAATTTCATTACAATTAAAACATTTGAGTTTTACTGTCACGCTTATTTCGATAAGGCTGGGGTTTTCGATGCTCTGTAGGTAGATTCGGTTTAGACTGAAACGAACGAGAATACGTAGACTGGATCTTCTCATATACTCTCAACTTTTCACGAAATTCTGTCAAATTATCTGTTCCGTATAACATCGCTTCGTTACTGGGTATGTCAGGTATACCAGAAATAACATATTCGATCAACCCGTCAGGCTCAATTTTTCCATGACTAGCGAGTTCTCGCATTTTAAAGAAATATTCTTGCACGGATTCATTGGGGAGCATTTGGCGTTTAGCCAACATACCGTGCAATCGCGCTGAGTTATATTTACTGCCAAATTCCGCTTTTAATTCCGATTTCAATTTATCCCAGGAATTAA
>NW_019389238.1:0-2610 GCF_000671375.1 Centruroides sculpturatus
AAATATATGCTCCTCATCTCAAATTAGTAGTGGATTGCCTCCGTACATTGTACTTTTCCTTTAAAAACAGAGACATGACTGTCGTCTATTAACTGCTTTCGGGGAAAGTTTATGAATCGAAATAACATGACTTCCGGTTCGCATCGGAAATTCGTATATAGTTAATCGGAACCTCCCGCCTCTAAGGTTTCCATATGCGATTAAGGAAAGACAAACGGACGTCAGTGAGAATTTATAGGTCCAGAACAGTGTTTCTCAACGGGGGCGATATCGCCCCCATGTGTGCGTTTTTCCATGTTGAAGGGGCGATTAGTAACAATTTACATTTTGGGGGGGCAAAAAACAATTTTCTGGGCGATATAGTAAAACATTATATTAAGAATAATTAGATATTTTATTCGTTATATCGTACAATAATTAAATAACATTATACTAGTCACTAGTCTATTCGATGCAGTACGAATTTGGCGTTAGCCTTGGCCCTTGGAATCGAAATTTTGTAGTGAAGGGGGCTATACTACGTAACGGTTTTACTGAAGGGGGCGATACTACGTTGATGGGAGCCACGATTCGTTAGAGGTTGAGAAACACTGGTCTAGAATAAGNCGTCAGTGAGAATTTATAGGTCCAGAACAGTGTTTCTCAACGGGGGCGATATCGCCCCCATGTGTGCGTTTTTCCATGTTGAAGGGGCGATTAGTAACAATTTACATTTTGGGGGGGCAAAAAACAATTTTCTGGGCGATATAGTAAAACATTATATTAAGAATAATTAGATATTTTATTCGTTATATCGTACAATAATTAAACAAACAACATTATACTAGTCACTAGTCTATTCGATGCAGTACGAATTTGGCGTTAGCCTTGGCCCTTGGAATCGAAATTTTGTAGTGAAGGGGGCTATACTACGTAACGGTTTTACTGAAGGGGGCGATACTACGTTGATGGGAGCCACGATTCGTTAGAGGTTGAGAAACACTGGTCTAGAATAAGCGGTCAAGGTGACAGCCTACCTCTCTGGAGGAATCCGGACGGGTCGAAAATTCCAAGAAAAAGATAATTTTGAGTACATTTTTCGATATAATCAGGCTGAACCATACCAGATCAAACATTATTAAGACTTTTAATAAATAAAGTGTAGATCGACATCCACGTAACAGAAACTTTCGAGTTGGAAAATTAGGTAGAGCATCGAAAAGTATTCCTAGGAGAATGCCGGATAAATATACCGATATACCCGAAAATATAACAAAAATTTGTTAATTTTGAATTTAGATGAAAATTTCTCAATTTCCATTTGAGATTTGCATATTTTTTGGCTATAGTTTGTCGCCAGTCAGTTTTTTTAGGTTAAAGTGTACCTAGGTAATCACAATGGCGGCGTTTGGGTTAGGTTAGGTTAGGTTAGCTTAACTATATTTTTAGTAGACGTTTCCTTTTTTTTAATTTTTTATTTTATTCAAGAACTACCGTGAATCAATAATTAGTGACGTTAAACACTCGGCGGCTCCCCTCCAGGAGGAGTCCGTCGGGAGCACGAACAGTCGGAAGCCATTGGGGTTACCTAGGTACAGTACAGTATACTTTAACCATTTTTTAAAATTATAATCGTGCAGTGATTTCGCTGTTCCGCGTGGAATAAAAAAAAATTATCGAGTTTGGCTAAGTTATGTAGAAATTGAGAAAAGTGAGAGGATGATTTCTCAGAAGTGTGACATGGATGAAATATTATTAGGAAATCTTAATCTTAGATTTTCGACCACTAGGGTACGCTGTATGACGACGTCACGACATTTGTCAAATGAGATTGTATAACGCGAAAATAAGATTTAAACGTGTTGTAACATGCACTTGAAAGTAGGAATTCATCACGGTGATTGGCTGAAGCTGTCACGTGATTTAACGTTATTGCTTCTTTCTCTTTTAGAAGCTCGTGATTACATTACATAGATTCGATATAGAAAATGGTTCGGGGAATCTAGTAGGACGTTTTTTGAGACTAAATAACAATCTGAAATAGATGATTCATTGATCCGAGCTAAAATTAGCATCGAAAATGATTACGAATCAATTTACTAACAAGAGACGGCATGACGTTGAGTCACCAATTTTGATCAAACTCGGCGAGATTTTTTTTAATTAAATTCTTTCCGCCCTGTGGACACTAAGAGGGCTTCTTATTGTAAACCCACAATGGGGTGGCTGGGCCCGACATATCCGGACGGACTACCCCCGAGAAATTCCTGATATTTTTCGACCCGTCCCGATTCCGGGCTGCGCTCGGCCATCCGGCTGTCCACTCGGCAAGGTTATAGTGCAACCCCAAATAAAATCCTATTGAATTCCTGTCATTTGTAGAGTAGCGGGTGGCTCGAGGGGCCCGTCGGTTTCGTAATCGTGTTGTGGTTGGCGTTTTGAATTTCATTGGTTTTAATGTAATTTTTTCTTTTTATACAAAGGTATAATTTTCATTTTGGTCTAGTAGTTTGTGTACGAGGGGCATTTAATGTTATTAAGTTTTGGCGGTTAAAGGTCGAGGGATGAAGAGATAGTAGGTGGTCACGTGTCGTATATATATATATATATATATATATATATAAATAACCT
>NW_019389238.1:4487-4897 GCF_000671375.1 Centruroides sculpturatus
TACAGTTTTTATAAAACTCGCCGCTACCCTCAAAATTAAGTTTTTCTACCTTTTTATAGTAGTTAAAAACACTACTACCAATATTATAAATATTATTAAGTATCATCCTTTACCATTTTTTGAATACATTTTGGAAGTTTGTTTGTTAAGCTATGCCAACACTTGGGCGATGCCTTCCGGGAGGTCTTTTAAGGGAAATTGGCCCCTATTTAGGCATTACAGACATGGAGAAAAGCCGGAAAACTCCACGTGGTCAGTCCGTCCGAGCGAGGCGCGAACCTACGACCGAACTCCCAGTGTTCGGGATACGAAGACCGCTTGGCCACTGGTGGACCGTTAATTGATAATCACGTAATATAAATGGCATCCAAGAATTCGTGTTTAAATGACGCTTAAGTCAAATAAAATAA
>NW_019389239.1:0-4877 GCF_000671375.1 Centruroides sculpturatus
TATGTTAATAACAATGTTTACATATACAGGCATAAATCGGATTAAGTCGTTTCGAGTTAAGTCATTCTCAATTATACATTGTTTGTCAAAAAAAAATATATGGAAAAATAAAAATCAAGTTTAAATCATTTTATTCGACTTTACATCTGTCTGTCACAAATATTGAAGTCGTAATATCACTAGAAAAGCATTAAAAGCACATAAAATCATATTAAAATATATACATTTACAGTAAATGTTAATATGATCATCATAAATCCTATAGAACGAAATATGAAAACATCTGGTTGTCATCTTATTTAGCTGTCTTTAAGACTCAATATTGGCATTTTCCACAGTAGTTCCAATATCTACTGTTTGGCATCAATGTCAGCACAACTCGATATTGGTAAATTTAACGAAAAATTAATTTATTTTCTACTATCGCAAAATAATTTTAATAACTGTATTTGTTATTTAACCTTACAAAATCATTTTATTTTATAAAGTCTTAGAGCAAACCACATTCACAAATAAAGAGTCCGTGATGTACTGTAAACCTCGCCAAACTGTAAACATGTATATTTACAAGTTTGTACGTACATGTATTCGTAAATTTAGATTACTTTTTTTCTATACTATATTAAAAACTAAAATTTATTTGTTTGTAAGCTTAAAATAGATTCTTATTAACCATATATTATTAAAAATGCATTTATAAATAAAATACAGAACTGGGAATGGTTATTTGTGGTTTAGCCTAGTGACAAGTAAATTCGGAGACAGGTAAATTTGACTTAAGTTGCCTCTCCTAAAACAAATTACCAATGTAAGGCAAGATATATCTGCATCATATCATTTAGGTGCCATTGACCAGTAGAAAATTCATTAAAATGAATGTCTGAAAGATCAGTTAAATTCTTCTGAATAAAAGCTGATTAAGGAAAGTATTCTCTTGGAGTAATGCAGTGGTTTCCAAACTTAATGTACCACCATCCTCTTTCAGAAGAAAATTGTTATGACCCCCTCAATTTTCATAACAATCTAATTTCATAGATACTGTCCTTATAATTTATTTAATGGCCTACAAAACAATATACCTTTTTAAATAAAGTATATTGTTCACAGGGCTTGACTCTTGCTGAGACATTTCAGCAAGAATGTGAGCAGATTTTTATCATTTGTACCAGAGTTATTTGGATGAGGTTGTGAATTAGGCATAACTGTTTTGATGATTCAATTTTTCATCAATTTAACTTTCTGTTTGTTTGTCTGTATTAAAAAATGATAATTTGGTAAAAGCTGCATGCCCCTTGCAATAGCATCATGCCCCATAGATTGGAGTAATGGCTTCAGGTATGATCCAGAAGGTACCAACAAGATGACACAAAACTTTCCGTACACTATTCCATGTTAAAATTTTTCTCCATTGCGTGTCTCTTCACGGTTAAATTTTTGTCGATATTAAGCCTAATGAAAATTTTTTTTAAAATAATAATCATGGCTATTGTATTGCTAAAAATTATTTTTTTATTATACACATATAAAATAAATATATTGAAAAATGTAAAAACAAAAAAAATTATATTTCAGAAATTAATTTTAATATAAAAATTATGCCGACTTACAACATCTAGTATAAAAAATGTCCCGATGCAGAAACAAGATATCTCGGTCCAACAGTCAAGGTCATAAGGTCACTGCACGAGATATTTCAGGAATAACACGGGACAGGTTAATCAGCTTTTATTCATAATTTACAAGCAAACTTTTAAACATACCACTATTAAAGTAAAGCTACATCAAATTTAATAATTTTCTTTTTTCTGTTTTTTACAACTAGATTTTCAATAAACAGATAAATTGCAATTTATCTGTACAAACTGTTTTCATTTTATTCATATTGCTTGTTTTATATTGAAGTATTAAAATTATATTAAGGCAGCATATTCACATCTTTAGCATTATTAAAATTCTTGCATGCAGAACACAATTAAATTATGGCATTTACCATTGTTTTAATGGAAAATTTTCTTCATATTATGCAAAATTTAAAACACATGACACTTACCTAGAATGTAACACTCATATAATTTGAGAACTCAGTATACATCAATATAACTGAAAGAAGGAAAATAAAAATAGTTCCTATTTTTACTCTCCCATCTCTATTACATATAACAGAGGAAACATATGGCAATTGGGCAAAAAATTACCACCCAAGATCTTTACATTTTTGGATTCAGAACCTTGAAACATCATGAAATGCAAAAAATTTGGAAGTTTTTTCTGTATGTATGGATGTTAGTGTTTGGCATGATTTTGTTCACCCTCTTTGAAGCTTAATAATTCCTGTGCATATTGTTGAAATTTTGCAGTTTATTAGCAGGATTGATGATATTAAATTTTGATTAAAGGGAGTTGTGTGTCATATCTCAAGTAGAATCCAACTTAATGATGATTTTACTCATTAATAGCATTTATATATTTTTTTAATAAAACCCATCCTTACCCTCAAAATTAAGCTTTTTGCCATTCTATAATAATTAAAAATACAAAAAGTTTTTGTTATAACAGATGACACCATACACACAGTTTTAAACGTTGCTAGATTTTTATAACTTCTTTTCAAGAAATGAATAACCACAACAATTTGTTACCATTCACATCTAATATNCGTGTCTCTTCACGGTTAAATTTTTGTCGATATTAAGCCTAATGAAAATTTTTTTTAAAATAATAATCATGGCTATTGTATTGCTAAAAATTATTTTTTTATTATACACATATAAAATAAATATATTGAAAAATGTAAAAACAAAAAAAATTATATTTCAGAAATTAATTTTAATATAAAAATTATGCCGACTTACAACATCTAGTATAAAAAATGTCCCGATGCAGAAACAAGATATCTCGGTCCAACAGTCAAGGTCATAAGGTCACTGCACGAGATATTTCAGGAATAACACGGGACAGGTTAATCAGCTTTTATTCATAATTTACAAGCAAACTTTTAAACATACCACTATTAAAGTAAAGCTACATCAAATTTAATAATTTTCTTTTTTCTGTTTTTTACAACTAGATTTTCAATAAACAGATAAATTGCAATTTATCTGTACAAACTGTTTTCATTTTATTCATATTGCTTGTTTTATATTGAAGTATTAAAATTATATTAAGGCGGCATATTCACATCTTTAGCATTATTAAAATACTTGCATGCAGAACACAATTAAATTATGGCATTTACCATTGTTTTAATGGAAAATTTTCTTCATATTATGCAAAATTTAAAACACATGACACTTACCTAGAATGTAACACTCATATAATTTGAGAACTCAGTATACATCAATATAACTGAAAGAAGGAAAATAAAAATAGTTCCTATTTTTACTCTCCCATCTCTATTACATATAACAGAGGAAATGTATGGCAATTCGGCAAAAAATTACCACACAAGATCTTTACATTTTTGGACTCAGAACCTTGAAACATCAAGAAATGCAAAAAATTTGGAAGTTTTTTCTGTATGTATGGATGTTAGTTTGAAGCTTAATAATTCCTGTGCATATTGTTGAAATTTTGCAGTTTATTAGCAGGATTGATGATATTAAATTTTGATTAAAGGGAGTTGTGTGTCATATCTCAAGTAGAATCCAACTTAATGATGATTTTACTCATTAATAGCATTTATATATTTTTTTAATAAAACCCATCCTTACCCTCAAAATTAAGCTTTTTGCCATTCTATAATAATTAAAAATACAAAAAGTTTTTGTTATAACAGATGACACCATACACACAGTTTTAAACGTTGCTAGATTTTTATAACTTCTTTTCAAGAAATGAATAACCACAACAATTTGTTACCATTCACATCTAATATAAATGTTGAAGCTACAACTTTTATAATAAATGCAATTATCATACATTGTTCATTAACAGTATTTTAATGTTTTTACATTCACTTATTATTTAATTTAAAAAGAATGATGCATTGTATTTAATTTTAATAAAAACTTGAATTTCTATATGTCTATTCTAAAAAATGTTTAAAATTTTAATAATGAATTATATTCATATTTTTCTTCAAATCTCTTATTTACTTATTTATATATAAAAACAATATATTGCAAAGTTTACTTAATTAAGAACATACTTTTAATCATAAAAATACTTTATAACTAATTAATTTAAATAATGTCCCACCTGTGCTAATGGACCTTCATCAATATTACAACTAGTCCATGGATTCCAATTCTGCTGTGGAGGACTCCATGGTATAACTCCACCAGGATGAGATCTGGCACTGACTTCATCAACTGGTAATCTCCGTTCCAATTTGAGAGAAAATGAAGTCTGTGGATCTATATCCTATATTTTAAAAGCCATAAATTATTAAAACTGTTCCAAACCCATAAACAAACTTAATATTCAAATCAATTACATAGAAAGTTCAACCATGCTGTCTATGTAGCCAATGTTAACATTGACAACTTCTGCAAGATAAATGTTCTTAATGTTTAAATAATTACAGTCTGTTTCAATAAATTGGCACCTAATGTAAACAAATTGACAATTTTAACTAAAATGATCTTACATGAAAACTGGAAAACATATAAATTAAAACTCCAAAACCTTTAAACGTCCAGTAGTACTCAATTTAATAATAAACAAACGTTTTCGACCTTACTTTCGGTCTTCATCGGGTTTAAAACCAGTTAGATTCGAACCTGTGCAATTGTAGAACAATGATTATGAAATTAAGTTTGCAAATTAATTTTGAAAAATGGAACAGCACAAACAGATTTTAAAAGAATACAGTTATGCATGTGCATTGCTATGGCGACAGAATGGCATATGTAATACATACAATTATATAAATATAT
>NW_019389240.1:0-4861 GCF_000671375.1 Centruroides sculpturatus
TAAAGCTGTGCAACTCTTTTGTTTTCTCATATATGTACAGTATATATATATATATATAGCCCCTTTTGTCTGGGAATCTCCCTTTTGTTATACTTAGAACAGCATCTCTGAATGTCGGGTAGACTCAGTTATGTAGATTTAACTTGTTTACTGAGTTATTAAACAAATATAAATGCTTTAAATTATGCTATAAATATTCGATAGGCACAAAATTTACAATTGTTGAAGAAAATTAGTCTAAATGAAAAAGTATACACAGCATTCTCATTTTATCAGATCTTGGACAATTGAACAAACGAAAATATAATTCAAGTGTTGTTATTTGTTTTGATATTATTTGAGAAACCGCTTAATATTATTACATCGGTTTTACATATTAATATCAAACATATTTATTTAATACTCGAGACGAAAATTAATAGAAATACAGTAGAGCGTCGTTTATCCGAAAGCTGGTTATCCGAAACGTCCGTTATCCGAAAGCATTCCAGTCGGCAAATTTAAATTTTTGCTAGTGCTGTGGCGTTGCAATCTTCGGATATTTCTCGAGCTACTCAAATATTTTACGTTTTTGATACTAAATTAACATCTGAAGTATAATTTTTTATTGTTTTTATATTTTTCAATGATTATAAAGAAAATTAAGATGATTTTCTATTATTATTTAAATTTCAATTCCTTTAAGTTTAATAATTCTAAAATTTGACAAACGAAGTCATTCTTCTTTTATAAGAATTCTAACGATCCAATTAAAAAATAAAACAAAAAGAAAGTTATTGGAATTGATGTGTTACAAAAGAAATTTAAGTAATTAATAGATTCTTATTGGAAGAAATAAAATAAAAGAATTCCTCGAATTTACGATCGAATTTACATTTTATAAGAGATTTCTCGGAAGGATATAATTATCAAATTCTAGCATGATCGCCTCTCGTGACAACTAACTTTGTCATAATGCAGAAAAGACAATAAAGATAATACCTCATTCAGAGGATCCTCACTTAAGTAGACTCTAAAGATTTAACAGATTTAACAAATTTGATAGTTTGTGTCGTGAAATCATCTAGAAATGGAAAATGACCAAGAAAAATCATTAAAATCATTTAGTATATAAATAAATTAGAAGATTTAATGGTAGTTTATCTTATTATTGATAGAAAATTCCACAAAACAAATGAAAACAGATAAGATAAATGATATTGTTCACTTATAATTATTTTAAAAATTAAGTAAATAAACATTTTTAATTATTCATTATTTGTTATTTAGGATCGTCGAAACGGTTAAGCAGTCAGCCTACTTTTTCTATAAAAATGTTCTGGGGGGACCCGGGATGGTATACGGAAGTTGAAAAACCGAAAAAGTTTTTATGGGTGGTCTTACTAGGTATGTCTGGCTCTGTTCCTCAACACCTTGTCTTACCTTTGTGGGAATGGCTGAATCCACAATGGGTATGAGAAATGTTAAAATAAATAAATAAATAATTTTAATATATCTTAAAAATTTTAATAAACGCTTTTATTGATCACGTATTTCAAGATTAGGAATGTGGGATGGTGGAGTACAGTTATCTCTCCTATATACATTACTACAGTTCATTTACGCACACAAATCATGATTAAATTTTTCATTTGGTTACGTTTATCTGATTTCGAGGAGGATGGAGGCAATGGACCACCCTCTAAAAACACCATTAAAATGCATTGTCATATACTCAAAGTTTCAACCTTCTATCTTAATTAGAAGTGTATAAATTTTGAGTTGCAAGATTAATAAAAGACTATTTTATATTATCAAATTATATTTGCTTATGTTTTTTTTTTACATAAATTTTAGTTTTTTCCCTTCTATCGACCTATTTTAATCTAACTTCATAACATGTTTGGGATTGCACTTGCATTCATTTCCAATATTCTTGAAAATAAAAGTTTTATTCTCATGCTAAACAGGTTGAAAGAATGGTGTAAATTATTCAAAATTAAGAGATTACAATACTTTCGTGGATTTTTATGTTCTTATCTCTAAAAATTGAAATTAAAAAATGACACAGACTTAAAAATANATTTACAGTTTCTAAAATAAATATTTGTTTTTCCGAACACAATATTAAAATTAGATTTCGTTGCAACATCGATGTATTTTTATTATATTCTCTCCAGATTTTATTTATCTAAACATAATTAGTTTCTAATTATGGAAGTATTAATACTTTCAACCAATAAATATTTTGTAATATAATATAATTAAGTTTTACATAAATTATTTTTGCAATAATTTAAGCTGTCCATCTTAATTCAGATGAAGAAATAATCATTTTATTATTTTTATTAATGCAATTTTCCATGAAAATTGGATTCAGATGTGATTTTTTACGAAACGATTAAATTTTGAATTAATTAATTAATTAATTAAAATATATGCTCTTGATTTTAGTAGTCTTGCTCCTGTTCATCATACTTTTTCTAGCACCAACAGAGTCATACCAGTCACCTATCTAACTCCATTCTGAAAAAAATTTGAATTGAAATCATGTGACTTCCAGTCCAGACCAGAAATTCTTTTATAGCTAATAGGGACTTTCGACACTTATGTTTTCCATTTCCTGTCTTGGTTTTCATCTATCTAATCCAATTCTCGATATTTAGGTAGGACAGACATACATACGAACGCCAGTTGGTATTTACAGATTTGCAATTTGAAAATTGTAACCCAATAAACTACAATCGATATACGTTATGCTACAGTTACATTGGACTGTGTTAAAAATAATAATGGTATGTTTTTAATGCCTTAGTATTCACATCTGCAATGTATCATTATCACATTACTTTCTTTCTGTAAACATTGATGATATTTAAATGAAACATTTTTCTCTGCTTAATTATAATGATTATAAAAAAAATTAAGATGATTTTCTATTATTATTTAAATTTCAATTCCTTTAAGTTTAATAATTCTAAAATTTGACAAACGAAGTCATTCTTCTTTTATAAGAATTCTAACGATCCAATTAAAAAATAAAACAAAAAGAAAGTTATTGGAATTGATGTGTTACAAAAGAAATTTAAGTAATTAATAGATTCTTATTGGAAGAAATAAAATAAAAGAATTCCTCGAATTTACGATCGAATTTACATTTTATAAGAGATTTCTCGGAAGGATATAATTATCAAATTCTAGCATGATCGCCTCTCGTGACAACTAACTTTGTCATAATGCAGAAAAGACAATAAAGATAATACCTCATTCAGAGGATCCTCACTTAAGTAGACTCTAAAGATTTAACAGATTTAACAAATTTGATAGTTTGTGTCGTGAAATCATCTAGAAATGGAAAATGACCAAGAAAAATCATTAAAATCATTTAGTATATAAATAAATTAGAAGATTTAATGGTAGTTTATCTTATTATTGATAGAAAATTCCACAAAACAAATGAAAACAGATAAGATAAATGATATTGTTCACTTATAATTATTTTAAAAATTAAGTAAATAAACATTTTTAATTATTCATTATTTGTTATTTAGGATCGTCGAAACGGTTAAGCAGTCAGCCTACTTTTTCTATAAAAATGTTCTGGGGGGACCCGGGATGGTATACGGAAGTTGAAAAACCGAAAAAGTTTTTATGGGTGGTCTTACTAGGTATGTCTGGCTCTGTTCCTCAACACCTTGTCTTACCTTTGTGGGAATGGCTGAATCCACAATGGGTATGAGAAATGTTAAAATAAATAAATAAATAATTTTAATATATCTTAAAAATTTTAATAAACGCTTTTATTGATCACGTATTTCAAGATTAGGAATGTGGGATGGTGGAGTACAGTTATCTCTCCTATATACATTACTACAGTTCATTTACGCACACAAATCATGATTAAATTTTTCATTTGGTTACGTTTATCTGATTTCGAGGAGGATGGAGGCAATGGACCACCCTCTAAAAACACCATTAAAATGCATTGTCATATACTCAAAGTTTCAACCTTCTATCTTAATTAGAAGTGTATAAATTTTGAGTTGCAAGATTAATAAAAGACTATTTTATATTATCAAATTATATTGCTTATGTTTTTTTTTTACATAAATTTTAGTTTTTTCCCTTCTATCGACCTATTTTAATCTAACTTCATAACATGTTTGGGATTGCACTTGCATTCATTTCCAATATTCTTGAAAATAAAAGTTTTATTCTCATGCTAAACAGGTTGAAAGAATGGTGTAAATTATTCAAAATTAAGAGATTACAATACTTTCGTGGATTTTTATGTTCTTATCTCTAAAAATTGAAATTAAAAAATGACACAGACTTAAAAATAAAAGATAAGTCAATGCTGTATATGTTTTTTACAATAAGAAATTTCTATGTGGATTTTCTATTGACATATGTGAAAAATTTTCATTAGTTACAGTAAAAGAATATACAAAAGAATAAGAAATAAAAAAAATCCACGTTTGTTATAGTAACGATTATCGAATGACAGTTAAAATGACATAGACATTGGTCAACAGACGTTCTATTATTCCTTTGGGATTATGACATGTCTACTCGAATTAAGCCGTCTGTCATATATTGTATGTAATCTTAGAGTACATGACAAACTTCGTTTTCTGATAACAGAAAGTTTTCATCATGATAATTGAATAATATTTATGACGTGAAATGAAATAACTAGTGTTTTTATGTAGCCTACAATCGAACCTCCAATAACGGAACCTCTAAACAGCGGCCATTTTTTTCTTCCTAAACCAAAATGCACACAGAATAACCAACAAACAATGGTTCCCACCACTAAAAGTCCTATTTTTAATCTCTACTTTATGTAAATATAAGAAATATTTTATTATTATAAATTAGA
>NW_019389241.1:0-4883 GCF_000671375.1 Centruroides sculpturatus
AATATTATCGTCCATTAGGACCTGCCATGCCATAGAAAGTGACATTTCTTCCTTAAAATTAATGCTTGTTGATTCACATACGGATTTATATATTTCTATTGCTTCTAATACTCTGAGGTGATCTTGATGCAGCGTGGTGAGAATTATATGCACTTTGTCAAACTTGGCAGTGATATCAGGGTCTATCACATAAGTTGAAAGGGCTGTCGTGCATTTATTGTGTAGTATGTCTGACTTATGCTCTTTTATTTGTACCCCTAAAGACCTTTTGGTTGCACCAACATATACCATTTCTCTATTAAATCTGCCATCTTTTATAGGAATTTTGTAGATGCCTGGTAACCTGTCTGGATTTGGATGGTCTTTTCCATTCCTTAATGTGCTGTAAATCAGTGTTTTTCAACCTGTGGGTTGCAAAGCCTTACACGAGGGTCATGGGTAAAAGAAAAAGACAAGTGTTTGTAGGTCCTACACTACATTAAAAAAAACTGCAATTTCAGCAAGAAGGCTGTACCTGTTTATTTTACAGTACAATTTGTTTTTTGATCGATATTTAGGTCTCAGCCATGGGTGTAGCCAGGGAGGGGCCTGGGTGGGTATGGCCCACCCCAGAAAATCATAGCCGAAAAAGTCTTGAGCTGATTTGCAAAAAGAAATAAAAAAGCAGAAAAGTAGAAGCTGAAAATTCTGATTATAACAAAGACACCATCACTCTATCATCCTATGCCTCAACCCCAGGGATAAGAAAAGACCTTCACAATGCAAAAATGATCAGACGCTAGCATTGCATAGAACACATCCAATCGCTAGAAATTCGAGGTATACAAGGCCGGATTACATACTAACTGCATCAATTCCAAAGATACTATTAATATATCTCAAGCTTAGAAGTTCTGTTATGATGGAGATCACAACACCCACACCTCTATTTAATGTACACATACTTCTGTTAGTTTATCTTATTTTATTGTAATTTATTTCTGTTATTTCATTTTTTATGTATATAATACGTATAACATTTCATTTGTGCTATGAATGCTGCATATGTTAATGTCACATATGCATCCATGGCACAACGTTCTAATGTTTTTAAATTCGTTGTACATAACGGTTTTTAGAATCTCAGAATTTGTAAAACCTGATGAAGACCAAATATTAAGGTCGAAAACGTTCGTTAGTTCAATTAAATAATTTTTAGTGGATAGTCAAAGGCTTTTTGAATGATTGATAGTTCTCTAATATCCTTAAAGAGGGTATTTATCCTTTTTGCAAAACAAAAATATATACTGTGATCAATTGGTCTGGCTCATTCAGAAAAATAAAGTACTCATTTAGAGTAAGGATAATAAAGGAATGATTCAATATTTCCATGCTTGTGGTACTGTAATGACATCAGATTTAACGCAACATCCTTTCTTCTTAGCCATATAGATTTCTAAAGCCTCCAAGGATCATAAGTTGTGTTGGTCAAAGACCTTGCGTAAAAGTGTAGCTTCATCCTAGCAAGGAAAACCTCAGGTTTGGAGGCAAAGGAAGTAAGTGCTGTGCTGAAACTTCCCTTGGCCACATTGTATTTGTGGTCATGTATTCTGGCTTGCAGTGATCTGTATGTAGATCCTATGTAACTATGATTTATTGCAAATTTACATACATTCCCTTCTTTATACCTGCTAATTCCATGGACCCTTGGTGCTTTAAGTTAGCCGTGTTCCGTGCCCTTTTTATGAGAGCATATAAACATTGTTCTGAGGTGTTGTACACCACCAACAGCAAAATTGAGTGCATTAAGCATATGGTTTCCACCCATGGATTCAGTAGTTCTTTAATCAATATTCTGGCTTTCACACATCAATCTAATTTAGATACTACAGAACGCATGTTAACAAAGAGGAATGTAATCATGTAGTTTTAAGTTATGGACCATTCCTGCATCAACTTTACTGTAAGATTGCTAGGGATTTAAATTTGGTGTTAGCATATAAGAGAAAACCCAACGTACTCCATCTCTTATGTAATGCAAAGGATAGCACAGATGATGCAAAAGCACCAGGTGTATACTTTATCCCATTAAAAGATGCATGGTTTATACACAATTGTCTTACATAGGATCTACATACAGATCACTGCAAGCCAGAATGTGCAACCACAAATACGATGTGGCCAAAAAAAGTTTCAACACAACACTTGATCGCTTTGCCTCCAAACCTGAGGTTTCCCTTGCTAGGATAAAGCTACACTTTTACGCAAGGTCTTTGACCAACACAACTTATGATCCTTGGAGGCTTTAGAAATCTATATGGCTGAGAAGGAATGATGTTGAATTAAATCTGATGTCATTACAGTACCACAAGCATGGAAATATTTTATAGATTTGCACAGACTTTAATGTTGTTATTTAATAACATGCCATGTAAAAAACTGAATCATTGAAAGCCTATCATTTATTTTGATTTTTGTGCTTTAAACTGTGCATCATGACTCGTATCAAACATCTTTCTGAATTCAAAAAAATATTTTTACAATTTGAAATCAAAACAATACAATGTTCAAGTCCTTTAAATCCTCTTTCATTCCATTCAGTGACTAAACAGCAGGAGACTTGAAGCAAAAAACTTCATAAAATTGACTGATAAACACTATTAAAAATGATCTTGACATCGACCTTTCATTGTAAGATTCAATGTCTACAAAACATTAAAAAACTTAAAATTTTCACAACAGCATCCCATCATATAATTGAATTTAAAGGAACTTGAACATTGTTCGTATTATTGTATCTTGATTTTTGAATAGTAAAAATATATTTTCAAATGTGAGAATAATCCTGGGCTCATGTATGATTTTTTCGAATGTTTAGAATTTCTATTTTATACATAACGGTATTCTCTGTCAAATGATAGAACTATTTTTTTGTTTTTTTGATTTATTTCCTGAAAAGGGCCTCTAAATTGTGGCAGAAAATGTTAAAACATTACAGTTATTTACTGGAAATTGAATGTAGGTATTAGTTTCACTCAATGAGAAGCATCAAAGAAACAGAATAAACCAGCACATATGGTACAGCAGGCATGTAAAGAATGTTGAACTTCGTATGTCAAAACCTAAGCAAACTACCTTGATATGTGCCTTCACTTCAGGATCTGAAAAGCAGCAGTCATTGAGTGAGTTCAGTGTAGATTTTACCATGGCTTTTAATCCAATCAGGAATTCCAGTCCAGATGGTAAACAATCCTGCATGCAAATCATTCCTCAAGGAGTACATGCAAAGGTCAGTACCAGATGAAGAGTACCCTTAGAAAAAAAATACATAAAGCCAATTTATGAGAATTTCTTCGAGAAAATAAAAGAAATGGGAAGCATGAAGTGGATTCATGTTACACTACTATGTAACATGAATTCATGTTAGATTCATGTACAGGATTCATGTTAGATGAAACTATCAATGAGCTGCAAAGATATATATTGAATGTACTGGTATTTCCATTATATGGTAAATAGATGAAACCCATGCATTTTAAGATGTACTGTACCAACTCAAGAAGACAAATGACTGCACAGTATATTTGCTATAGTGTTGAATAAAGAATGCTCATGTAACTGGTTTAGACCTGAATAAATGCACCTTTTTTTCCCAACTTTTTTATACTTTTTCTGATCATAATTTTGCACCTTAAAACCCATTCTATAGGAATGATTGTGTGCAATGACTATATGAGGTCTGTTCAAAAAGTATCGGACCTTTTCTTTTTCTGTGTAAACCAATGATGCGCGAGAGGCCTCCTTCGGTGGAGTTGTGGAGGGGGCAGTCATGCACAGCCCTGAATTTTTTCCCGCCTGCAGAAAGTGTCAGTCGTTGGCAATCGGCCTATGAGTGAGGTCATGTAGTGCGCTCTCGTCGGATTCCACTAAGCTGGAAAATGACTGAACAACGTGAGCAGCGATATTACATCAAATATTGCCAAAAACCTTGGCAATACCCAAGCGTAAACCATTTGCAAGATTCAGCAGGCTTTTGGGGACGATCCTTGAGGCCAAAAAAAGAGCGGCAGGTCCGCAGCAATATCAAAGGTCATGTTGACAGTTTTTTCGACTCTCGTGGGGTGGTGTGTCGTGAGTACGCACCACAAGGCCAAACCATCGCAAAGGAGTACTACCAGGAGGTCCTTCATCGTCTTTCCGATACAGTGAGACGCAAACGACCAGATCTGTGGTCGATCAAAACTTGGCAGCTCCATCGTGATAACGCATCCACCCATTCTGCGCATCTGATTTGGGCTTTCGTCGCCAAACACAATACTCCTGTGGTTCGTCACGCTCCGTACTCTCCCCACATGGCTCTGTGTGACCTTTGGCTATTTCCCAAACTGAAAATGCCGCTAAAAGGAACCCGAATTTAGTCGAGAGAAGACATCGTGCGGAATCCGACGGACCGGCTGATGGCCATTCCAAAAGATGCGTTCAAGCAGTGTTTCCAGCAATGGCAGGAACTCTGGGAGAAGTGTATACATTACCAAGGAGACTACTTTGAAGGGGATTAGAGTTTTGTACCTCAAAGTCAATAAATTTATTTTTGCCGAACAAAGGTCCGATACTTTTTGAACACACCATGTATAATGACACTTTTGCACTGGTAACAACGTATAATGACAAGAAATTTTTCCCAAACATTTTTAAATACAAATTTCAAAAAATAGGTAGTCACTGATGAAAACATAGTGTGTTACTCATTGTCTTATTTGTGGTTTATAGAATCTAGATAATACCTCCTAAACATTTTTCTAAAATGTAATAATTTACTAGCTACTAATCTATCATACAAAATGAAAGTTTCTATAAAGTAGAAAAACTGGCATTGAAAGCTTTAGTTCCTGAGCCTCAAAGAG
>NW_019389242.1:0-4843 GCF_000671375.1 Centruroides sculpturatus
GATGAAAAGATCTAAGAAAAGGTACTTTTAAATCTTGGTACGACATCAAAAGAAAGATTTTTCTTTATCATTATAAAAAGTTCAACTGAACTTTATTTTAAAAAAAGAAGAAGAAGAAAAAGAAAGGTAAAAAGAACGAGATTATTAAAAAATCATAACCATTTTCATATCTTGAAGAAGAAATGTTAAAAAATAAAATATTTAAATTTAATCTTTTAAAAGTAAGTTCTTCCACGGAGTTATGGCATGTAATTAAAAGAAAGGATTAAAAAAATGTTTTTTTTTATTATAAATTTGTAATATATATATAACACATAGACGTATGGATCTAAATCACAATGTATAATTGCACGTTAAGCATAGTTCCTTCTAATTAAAAGAACATAACTTTAAATTATATATACATATATATCTATTTTTTTTAATCAGAAGAAATTGTTTAACAATTTACCACTAACATTTTCACCAAAGTATACGAAGCGATATTGTATTTTATGTAAAAATACAGTAGACAGTTCCGGTTTAGACAGGTTTTACAGCGGTAAATTATTGCTGTAGTGGTAAATACTATTGCTATTTACCTCTGTAGCAGAGGAATTAATCAATCATTGTCGTCATTAGGGTGCTTACAAGAAAAATAAGTTTCCAATACTAATTATTATAAGCAGAAGAAGAGTGAATGTACAATACGTATATGTGTCTGACAGTAAAAAACCTCATCATTAATTACAACAATGTCATATCCCTCTAACGATTTATAGAATTATTGAAATTTTCAGTCTTATCGTTCCCTCTAATCTACTTCAGACATAATGTCAACGTGTGATGTCCGAATGCTATTATCCAAATTAAACTCCCCAACACCGTGCTCACTTCATTTATTACAAGTGGTTAAACACGAATTTATGATTCTTAATTATATTAATTTTATTGTTTTTTTTAAATCAAATTAATAAATTAAAATTTGATTTGCCTCAAAAATTAATGATAAAAATGTTCAATAATTAATATAATTGCTCTGATTTCTGAGGAAACTGAATGCAGTAATAAAAGCAAACGTGCCGATTTTTCAAGAAATAGGCCCAAAAATTCACGTAAATATACTTAATTTTTTAAGAAAAGGATGCAAAAATTAACGCGAAACTATAGATTTTTGAATAAGTAAACAATTGAGGTAATCATAGAAGAAATAAAGTGTAAAAATTGATTTAAATTTCTAAGTTTTTTTCTTGTGAAAATAAGAAAAAATAATATTAAAATAAATATTGGCTCAATAATAGAAGCGTGTTACTTTGTAAGAACTATGTGCAACAATTAATGGTAAATACATCAAATTTTTTGAATAAATATATGCCAAACTTGAACTATGTGCAAAAATTGATAGAAATATATGTAATAGATGCAAAAATATCATTTTTATCGATTATTTTACTTATTTTTACGTATAAACTTCTTTCCTATATTGAAATTTTAACACACTTCTTACTTAGTGGCGTTATTTCGAGGAGACAAAGACACTAATTCGATTAACAAAGATAGGAAGTGATTAGCGAACCAACACGCTGTGTATTTTTTTTTAAAACCGNATTTTGGCTCTTTTAGTATAGAATAATATACTATATATCTGTAGTGTACAATATCTATAGTGAGTTTACAGTATTAATATTTAAATTACGTATCATCAGCGTATAGAATTAATTAAGAAAAATATCAAAATTGTCACAAATTTCGTAAATAATATGCAGATGTGTATTGCAAAAAATTTCAGAATATAATTAAGAATATACTGAAAAATTTTAGTATATAATGCGCAAATCTATCATGCAAAATCACCGTGTTATGTAGGAATATATAAGCGAATATTCACAAAGATTTCAAGAAGATACTGCAAATCTATATAAAATATCAATAGAATGTATGTTTATCTGTTTTCTATACACTTCTAAATCATTTGACCGATTGGAATAAATTTTTACTTGTTACTATATAGGATTATGCAGTTATTTTATATGCATTTTTGGTTATAAAATTCCTGTAAAATCGCCGCTGTTCGAATGTAATTACAGAAAAAAAATCAAGTCTAATAAATTATAATTAACTGTAACATTATTGTGAGTAAACCAGAAAATATATAATTAAAAAATAAGCAGAAATTCTTTACAATAGAATAATTATAGTATATAATATATATAATACAATTATTCTATGAGATATAATTAATAAAAGATATCAAAAAATATCCCTTCTGTGTTATATAAAATACATTTTACACAACTAAAAATACCCTTTATCAATAGAACTGATCTTAGAAAAGTAATCAATATAATATAATGAAATTTGGATATTATCGTAGAACAATTCATTAATTATTAAGGAGAAAACACCTCAGAACATTTATATTTTTGATTTTATTCTTTAGAAAATTAAGACACGGAATTAATATGTCTTATTAATGATTTATATCTCCATTAAAGTTACCGAAATTAAGGTATTAATGCGAATAATACTCAAAATTTATACACAGAATTTTATAATTTTGATTTGGATCAATATTACAAATTTTATTCACTTTTTTTTCCCTGTTAATTTTGAGTGTTAATTCTAATTATTTTGAAGATTAACATTTATTCACTTCGGAGAATACTTTTATGTTAATTTTGCCTTTAATTTTACGGTAATTTTGGACTGTATTTTATTAATCAAATTCATTTTGGAGACGAATATTCAGTTAATTTTGAAGACTAAAATCTCATTAATTGGAGACGTATTGTGTTAATTTTGAAAAATATTTTTCAATGAATTTTGACTCTAGTATCTCATTAAGTTTTGGTTGTATTCTATTAATTAAAAATTAGTATATTTATTTTTTTGGAAAATAATTTTAAATTGATTTTTTTGAAGATTTGTATCCCACTGATTATAGATGTAATTTATCAGTGCTTCGTGCAGATATTACCTATTTTCCTGTATTAAAGTCTCAAATGGGTCAACACACATGCTTCGAAAAGTACGGTCCCAATAAACGCAATGAAATGATCTTGAAAAGTCACACTCTAGTCCCAGTACAAAGAGTTTTAGGAAATCGTGAACCATTACAGGCTCCTTTCCGTTGATGTCAGGTTTATCCGACTGACTGACTTTCTGGGTTTCCATAAATTCCCTAAAACTCATCGGATAATCTCTTTTGTAAGGATCTTCCTTGATTCTTTTGCTCTTTGCCTCTCTTGGCCATTCCTCTGAGTTCTCATTAGATTCCTGAAGACCTATTGGATAATCCCTATTGAAAAGATCTCTCTTGATTCTCTTTCTCATACATCTTTTTGATCATCTCTCTGGGTTCTCATTGAATTTCCAAAAACCTATTGCATAATCCCTCTTGAAGGGATTATCCAATGGGTTTTTAACTTTGATATTTCTGTTTTCTTTGGAGACGAATCGAGAGTTTTTGGTTGTTGTTCCTGATAAAAGGAGAAGAGATGATTCGCTCTATCACGTGGCATGTTCTTTTGATAATGATAGAGAAATTTCTGCAGTGTAATATGTTAGACCTAGAATTCTATTTAAAATAACATTTACATGGAGAATAAAACAATTTCTTACAAATTTGTATTGTATTTTATTAATAGTTTCTTTAAAATAAGAGAATGTTCACAATTCTATTAATTTTAGAGAATAGTTTCAATTAATTTTGACTCTAATATTTCAGTAATTTTGGAACGTATTTTTTTAATTTTGGAGATTAATGTTCCGTTTATTGGAGACATATACCATTGATTTTTGAGACTAGTAACTTATTGATTAGAGACTAATATTTGAGAATATTCTCTGACTATAATATTGATTTAGTCGCTAATATTTCATTAATTTTAAGAGTAATCCTAGAAGGTCTTTAAAAATTAATTTAGAAAATAATATTCTATTAATTCAGGAGACGAATAATCTAAAGACATATTCACATACTCTACCAATTTTGAAACTAATATTCTCTTAACTCAAGAGACTAAATATTCCATTGGCTTTTAAAACCAGTATTCTCTTAATTAGAGAAATATTCAAGTAATTTTGAGACTAATAATAANTAGAAAAATGTACAAAACTAATTCTAGAAATTCTAGAAAAATTCTAGAAAACTAATCAGAGATTAAATTAACCACTGCATAAGGTCAAACAAACAGAACCCTTTTAATTAATAAAAACTACTACTACACAACTTAATTAAGTAATAAACGCAGTTTTATTTACTTCTAGAAAAATTCTATACTAATACATACAATCTAAAATTGAAAACTTTTAAGATCAGACAAACAGAACGTATTTTACTATTAACTAATACTACTTTTATTATTACTATTGTTACTATCCTGTCATTAAGAGATATAAGAGTATTTAACACAGTTTTATTTATTTATTTCTAGAGAAATTCTAGAAAAATACTAACAAATTTTAAACCAAGTATTAGCCCTTTTAAATTCAGATAAACAGAATGTATTTTAATAATAATTACTAACACAATCACCCTAATTAAAGAAATAATATTTAACAGGGTTTTCTCCCCTAGAAAAATTCTAAAAAAAATATTATTCAGGAGACGAATAATCTAAAGACATATTCACATACTCTACCAATTTTGAAACTAATATTCTCTTAACTCAAGAGACTAAATATTCCATTGGCTTTTAAAACCAGTATTCTCTTAATTAGAGAAATATTCAAGTAATTTTGAGACTAATAATAATAAAGGAAAATTAGAGACTAATTTTCCTTTCATTTGGAGACTAGTTTTCTATTAACTGAGCTATAGTTCATCAGTTTTAAAGCTAATAATTTACTGATTTTAGAGACT
>NW_019389243.1:0-4873 GCF_000671375.1 Centruroides sculpturatus
GAAGCAGCTTATTGGAGCGAAATTTGCGGCCGTCAATGCCAAAAAAGTGTTGTCATAGACTTCGGAAAGCTAAATGCTTGTAATGAAATTCACGGGCGAAAGCCTGGGACCGTTAGGGCTATCAATCTGTCTCGAATCTGTGAAATCATAACTGTGACATATACCGACGTCCTATGTGTCTCTTTTCTCCGTTATCACCAGGCTATGAGTCACGTAATTGTAAAATGGGAAATCTACGACGGAAAAGTGACGAATCAAATGTATCGTGAGCACGTATTATGATGTATGCATAGGCATACGTGGACTAGAGCAATAGAGGAAACAGAAAGGAAAGAGCAAAGACGAGCACTTAAAAAGAAGAATAGGCAGGGTCAGACACTCAGATGTGCGACGTATACACCTATTCGTTGGAGAATAGGTGTGTACTGTACGTGTGCTGATCTTTGTAATTACAAATTGTGAATACATGTGACTAATATTATTTTCTTTTTTATTTTGTGCATGTTATAAGTTATAAATAAATATAAACAAACAACACTAATCCGATAATATTAAATCTAAATACCAAAATGATTAATTTAATGTGTTTTTGTTATTTCTTACTCCTGTTTTTAGGTATTCGGTATTCGGCCGAATAGCGAAAAATAGGCCGAATAGGCCGAATACCGAATAGTAACCGAATATTCGTTACATCACTAGTTTTTACAGATTTTTTAAATATCGAAAGAGCAAAGAATATTTAAAGCCTTTCATTAGTAACCTACAGTTCACTCCCCTTTTAAACTTCCACCATTGGTTTTCTGACCATTGTGGTGTCGGTTTATCGAAAACTGCGTACAAATAGGAATGTCGGGATGATAAGAATAATTATTAGACTACTTTTCATTCATTTATATCATATTTATTGCTTTCGGATTATATAAAAAAAAACTTGTTCAAAGTATTTTTAACTAAATTATTATCTCGAGTCATGCAGTCCGTGAAAATCTATGTGCATGGATTACGTAGCGAATACGGTTATTGTATGCTATCCTGCGACAGATTTTCCGATAGATGTTGCAACTTTCTATTTAGATATTTCAGTTCAAACATTACAAATAATTTTCGAAATATAGAAATAAAATATTAGGCCCATATTAATCACTGGTGAATTTAAAGCGTCGCAGACCCTTCTTACTATCCAATAATAAGCTCTTAAGTGAACAGCTTAGAATTACAAGTTTTAAAAATTAATAAAACTGATTTTTTCATAAAACCACTTTAGCGTATACATTTGCTTCTTATTATAGGAAATAAAATTGAAGTAAATGATTTATTTAAATAATTTAATTATCGAATAAAAACTTTTTTAATTTATAAAGTAAAGAGATTGAGCTTTTGGTGGTCCTGGAGTCATTGGACCCTTTTCTCTTGAGAAGAACGCGAATTGATAAATCCACCACTAATATTAACTTAATTAATAATAGCTAAAATTATAATTAAAAATTATTCCCACTTTTACTTTTCCTGTTGTTATAGAATATTTTGTTTTATAGTTGATTGAATGTTCTCGTTGGGTAAGTGATTTCTTTTCAATTTCGCGACAAACTTTTTAGTGTTCATTTAATATTAAATAATACATAAGAAAACGTCTGATTAAATAACAATGTAAATCAAATATCTTTACTATACCCGATACGATTAAAGCTATCCATCTACCAAAGCCGATTATTATCGGGCTAGAAACGGCTATAACACTAATAATTTAATAGACAATTTGGCATTAGAGTTAGGCGCCATCTCTTGATAAATTTAATAATTATAAATTAATTAAATAGTTTAGATAATAATTTAGAATTACTGGAAGAAAAGAATCGGCCCGAAACGGGACTCGAACCCGCAACTCCTGCTTAACGTGCAGATGCGTTGCCAATTACGCTACGCGAACCTTCGGCCCGATCTCCTCTTCCAGCAAACGACTCCCCTTTATCTTTCCACCATTTTTAAAGTTCGATGTGGTGGTTAGATAAAGAGGGGTCATATCTCGAGTAGGATAGGACTTAATGACCAATTTACTTATTATTACCATTTAAAATTTTTTTATAAACTCATTCCTTTCCTCAAAATTAAGCTTTTTTTCCATTTTATACTAATTAAAGATACGATATTTTATTAAAAACTTTTTATAACAGTTGGAGCCATATACGTAGGTTTAAACGTTGCCGGAAAAGTTAAGAAACGTTTCTGGATTTTACAAGTGTTCATTACTTAATTTTCTATTCAACATTGACATTTTAAGTAATTTTGTATTAGTTTTTCGTGATTAAATACAATAATATTATTCAAAAACTAATATATCAAAATAAATATCAATTGTGGGGTGGGGAACCTTTAAAAATTAGATTACGCAAGTTTTACACCGATTTAGACAAAACCAAATAGTTAAGGCGCGAGGGTAAGAGTCATCTGAAGTCCACGAATGAGCCTCTCAGGAGGATAAATGCGAAATTAAATACAAATAAAAAAGAAGTTTATTATCGAAAAACAAACTTCTGAACTAAATTATAAAATCCTATTTAGGAAATTGGCCTATTTCTATCTATAAAACGAGAGAGTACCTAACGGGGTATCTGAATTGCGCGACTCACAACATACCAGGAAAAGTGTTGTCTTCTCTTCTTTCCCCTTTACTTGGCCCTTCACTAGGTCAGTTGTCTGATATCCAGTCAATTCCTGTCCGGTCAGTCAGTCAGTCAGTCAGTCTCTTAGTCCTGTCTCACTCTGTTAATTTTCGTCACTTCTTTCTATTTTATTCTTTGTTTTTGACCAATCATGCTTTTGTTCTGGAGGAAGGTGAAGTAATTTGTAAAATGTATGATTGGTCATCTAGTGTCCTCTCTTGTCAAGAGAGGACACTAGATGACCAATCATACATTTGCGAAGAATGATGTGCATCCATGTAACATGGATAGCACACAATCGGTCATATAACACCCTCGAAAAAGGGGGAAACGACGAGAATTTCTCTCATCTTTTCCTTCGCATGTTGTGAGATAATTGATAAATTTTTTTATTTCAATTTATTTCTGTAAATTATTTTAAATTGATATTACTGTAAATTTGGAAAAGAGGGGCCCCTAAGATCGGAAAAATAGCCGAAATTCCTTTACATTATTGGTTGATAGATAAACAATGTCGGTATCACGTTTACATACGCATCTTCAAGATGTGGATCCAAAGGTCGTCCTGTCTGATAGCTAACAGTTGTTCTTTATACGACCAAACAGAACAAAAGAAAGGATATAAAATACACATAAAGTTTAAAATACAATAAAATTTCTAACTAATTAATTAAAGCGAATACATTGTTAGCAAAAAGATTAAAATAAAGTGATTAAAACTAAAATTATACAGATAATGTAAATAACAATTCACAAACACACAAACACACAAACATATATATATATATAGCCTATATATAGGCCTATATAGATAGAATAACAACAATTTTGGGGGAAATGGTGGGCCTCACAATAAAAAAAATTATAACGGCTGAAGATGAGAATAGGTAGAGCGTGAACAGTAATGCGAGTAGAATNTCCTGTCTCACTCTGTTAATTTTCGTCACTTCTTTCTATTTTATTCTTTGTTTTTGACCAATCATGCTTTTGTTCTGGAGGAAGGTGAAGTAATTTGTAAAATGTATGATTGGTCATCTAGTGTCCTCTCTTGTCAAGAGAGGACACTAGATGACCAATCATACATTTGCGAAGAATGATGTGCGTCCATGTAACATGGATACCACACAATCGGTCATATAACACCCTCGATAAAGGGGGAAACGACGGGAATTCCTCTCATCTTTTCCTTCGCATGTTGTGAAATAATTAATAAATTTTTTTATTTCAATTTGTTTCTGTAAATTATTTTAAATTGATATTACTGAAAATTTGGAAAAGGGGGCCCCTAAGATCGGAAAAATAGCCGAAATTCCTTTACATTGTTGGTTGATAGATAAACAATGTCGGTATCACGTTTACAAACGCATCTTCAAGATGTGGATCCAAAGGTCGTCCTATCTGATAGCTAACAGTTGTTCTTTATACGACCAAACAGGACAAAAGAAAGGATATAAAATACACATAGAGTTTAAAATACAATAAAATTTCTAACTAATTAATTAAAGCGAATACATTATTAGCAAAAAGATTAAAATAAAGTGATTAAAACTAAAATTATACAGATAATGTAAATAACAATTCACAAATACACACACACACATATATAGGCCTATATAGATAGAATAACAACAATATTGGGGGAAATGGTGGGCCTCACAATAAAAAAAAAATTATAGCGGCTGAAGACGAGAATAGGTANAATTATAAAATCCTATTTAGGAAATTGGCCTATTTCTATCTATAAAACGAGAGAGTACCTAACGGGATATCTGAATTGCGCGACTCACAACATACTAGGAAAAGTGTTGTCTTCTCTTCTTTCCTCTTTACTTGGTCTTTCACTAGGTCGGTTGTCTCATGTCCGGTCAATTCCTGTCCGGTCAGTCAGTCTCTTAATCCTGTTTCACTCTGTTAATTTTCGTCACTTCTTTCTATTTTATTCTTTGTTTTTGACTAATCATGCTTTTGTTCTGGAGGAAGGTGAAGTAATTTGTAAAATGTATGATTGGCCATCTAGTCTCCTCTCTTGTCAAGAGAGGACACTAGATGACCAATCATACATTTGCGAAGAATGATGTGCATCCATGTAACATGGATAGCACACAATCGGTCATATAACACCCTCGAAAAAGGGGGAAACGACGAGAATTTCTCTCATCTTTTCCTTCGCATGTTGTGAGATAATTGATAAATTTTTTTATTTCAATTTATTT
>NW_019389244.1:0-4835 GCF_000671375.1 Centruroides sculpturatus
TTTAATTGTATTTATTATACGTCTGAGTATTTCTGCATCAAAAATGTTGTATACAATTTATAGAGAATCTCGATGTACTATACTGTACTTACATAAAATAGCATGTCTACAATTCGTCAAACAAGTTCTCTAAAATCACTGAACTAGATATACAAGTGAAATACAATTGAACAGGAAAATCGATGCAGAGATTGAAGTATGTCTTCTTGTAGAATAAACTTTTACATATTTTCCCCGTTATAAAAGTTATTTCTCTAAGAAAATTTAGTTTCTTTCAAAAATGGCCTATATTGAAAGTTTTTTGTATTATTGACGTATAGTACAGCACAAAATCTAATAAAACATAAAAACTTCGAAACTTACTTAACTTTATTATGAAACTATTCAAACTATAAATTGCCTTTCGAGATTATAAATGAGAATTTTTACATCTTCTTAAATTAAATAAAATGTAAAACATTTACATTTATTGTCTCGAAAGACAATTTATAATCCAATTGTTCTGTAATTTTTAATCAATAGAGAGCAACAGAAGATCCCACAGAGCCCTTGTTAAAAGAGGACCGTGGCATTTCCAAATTTTAATAACATAAATGACAAGAATGATCAATATGATGATCTGTATTTGGATAAAGATGATAATATGACTCTTCTCTTCTATAATATTGCAGGTTTACATAATAAATACTGTTTCCCTAATTTCTGGAATCTGATATACAAAATGGATATATTTTGACTGGTAGAAACATGGTATGTGTCTTTGGTAGTTGAATCAATNTAAAAGTTAATCAACTTAACTAAAGTAAAGTGAATGATAATTGATTAATTTCTAACTCTTGGTCCTTAGTTGTGAATAGATTCAACCAATTAACCAATTTCCAATATCCGTATTTACAGTTTAATAGAAATATGGATATTGGAGTGTGAATATAGCTTTACAATTTTGTTAAACGTAATTATTTGTTTGTTAAATATTATATCAGGTTATAAAGCTAGGCATTTCGATTCTTCTAGAAACGACTGGAGGAAAATGTTCTAGATCGTTCGATGTGGAAATATAAGTAGAGTAACCAAAGGAAGTATCATCACATTTCATTGGAAACAGGCATTAGCAATGTCTGGCAATACGAAACCTTCAAAAGAACATATTTATGTGCTGTTGCTTTTCATTTTAAAAATTGCTACAACGCAACAAAGGTTTACGATTTCATCTGAAAAGCGTTTGTTAAAGTATTCACGAACGAACAAAGATCAGCCAGCTGTTTCAAAAGTCAATGAGCCGATAATGCAGAAGAAGGCAATGATCTGCGTTTGTTTAGCATCATCATAATGGAACTGTTTCCAACCAACAACACTGACACGAAATAATTCTGCTGTGAAGAACTGGATCGTTTGAACACCGAGATCAAAGAACTTCATCCAAAAATTGACAAAGTCCAATATTGTGACGACAACGCGTCAGCACATATAGCAAAGATGACTCTATCTTTGCTGTATGGGAAGCTGGTTAGTTTGTGCTGGGAGATTCTGCCTCATGTACAGTACCTTACAGTCCAGACTTAGCATCAACTGACTACTATGTATTTCGCGCCCAATAGAACAATATTATCAATATACAGTTCAATGACAATACTCGACTCTCGAAACTTTCTTCAAAGAAAAGCCTTAGTCATTCTAAGCTCATGGGATTAAGAGTTTGCAGCAGAAATGCAAGATGTGATCGATATTGAGGAAAATTATTTACAAGATTAAACTGTAGTATTTGTTGAGTTAATTAACAATGAAGTTTTTTTTTCAAAATGTCAATTTCACCTTTACAAACTTATCACTACTAATGGATTATATTTTTGTTTTTTGTTTATTTTTAATGGAAGTTATGAGACGAGTCTAGTGAAGTATGTTACGAAGGGGACCACAAAGATTGAACTAAGGATGGTTGCTCAAATGTACGGATTATACGTGGAGATTTTTAACGACGCTCGATATCAGCGAGAATTTGGATTCTGTATATAAAGGTAAAAACCTCAGCATTAATCATGTAAGACTATTCAAAGATAAAATCATAAGTAGAGCTGGAAAATAACAATTAGAGCTGATTCAGGAAAATGGTCTGTTTATTTTAAATGTTAGGGTTATTGGTGATATTCTGGCTGAAGATGTATGAAGGGCTAACCTTTGTATGTAGTCATTATAATATAGTCATCAAACAGGAAGCTGTTCAAAGGTCAGCTCTTGAAACCCATCGTGGTCTTCCACAGGGAGATCATTGGTCACCGCATTTATTTAACTTTTACGTGTTTGACTTTAACAATCGCTTTGAGCGAGATGAAGATGGATTCTTAATTGACAAGCAAGTTGTACAGTTAATATCATATACAAATGATATAATATTGATTGCGCCGACAGCAGCTGCATTACGAAGAAAGATTTTGGCCATGCAGATTTTTTGTGAAGAATTAGATCTAAAAATGAATTCTAATAAATCGTGTGTAATGGTATTTCTCAATGGAGGTAGACTTCCCAAGAAATATATAGCTTTTTTTTATTATTAAGAAAGAGGAATTAAAAATGGTGCATGAAATTAAATTCTAGGGGGTCATATTAACTCCTACTTAATCCTTTCAGAAACAATATAAAAAATATGTCCGAAAATCTAATATATTGATTATATATACGCTTTAGATTATGTAGATGATTAAAATAGAGAAATCTCATCACTTAATTTAAGATATTTAATTCTATTATTTTGAACTCAGTGGGTTGTGACTCACCGGTTTGGTGTTTGACTAAATGCCAAAGTTTAGAAGCGGTATAAAATAAATTTATTCGTAAAATGTTCTCAGTTGAATACAATTTTGAGTTCTCATAGTTAAATATTTTCAGACTGTGTCCATTTTATATAAAGAGAATAATTGCAGAAAAGACTTTGTAACTTGACTAATCGCGAGAGAAAGACTGTAATGCGTACCATAAATTATATGAGAATATTCGAACAATGTATACGTAAATGGAAAATCAATATTAGAAAACTAAGTGTATTATTTAAACAAATTTTGGAAAATAATATATTTTATCATTATATAATTATATAATATAGTTTGGACAGTGTGTGTGTGTGTGTGTGTGTGTGTGTTTTTTGTACTGTTTAAACTTTATTATATGAATCCTGCATCAAAATAATAAAATTCAGTTAAAATACTTTTATTATTTCGATACCGATTAATTTGATTTGTAAAACAAAATGTATCACGATCATTAATTATGTAATAAAACTTTCAATAACGGCCATCTCTAAACAACGGAAATTTCTTCAGTAATTTCTTTAAACAAAAATGCTCGTAAAGTAACCTCCAAACAACAGCTGTTGTTCCTGTCAGTAGCCTTTGTTCTGAGGTTTAGCTGTATATTAATTTGAGTTTAAATTCTGTATTAAGAAATATCATCTCAAAATTATAAATTTGATTATATTGAATGCTTAATCATGTTAAAGAACTTGCCATTAAATTGTTTAATGAAATGTAATGGTTTCTGTGTAGAAACCATTACATTTCATTAAACAAAATGCCAGGGCTGTGGAGTCGCGTAAAAATCTACCGACTCCGACTGTTTTTTACCATCCGACTCCGACTCCGACTCCGACTCCTGCTAAAACATCAAAACTCCACGACTCCGACTCCACAGCCCTGCAAAATGCAAACATGAAAAACATATAATGATTAAGAATATATTCTGAAGGATTACAATTAATTTCCTTTGAGGAAAGTATGGCAATAAAATTGTATTTGAGCAAATTAAAATAAATTTATTCTTAATATACATAATCTATCAGAAAGTACAAGAACTTCTCTTTAAAATTTGCTTGTCCAGTCTATTGTCAGTAAAGAAAAATTATTATTATTGTTAACGTTCTAAGATTAAGGCAAAGTCATATATTTTCAAAGAAACTTCCTGGACATGAAAATAATGTATTGAAGAAGAAAAAATGTAAAACAAACCTCCTGTATTTCTCATTACATCATAGATCACACTAAAAATATCGACGACATGAAGCTTTTGTGTAGATCATCTCTCTTTCCTGGATATTTACAAGTTAAAAAATAATCTCTACATATAAAAATTCATATATAACCTCTTTCTAACAGATATAAACATGACTACTTTTTGATTTTTATAAAAATATAAAGCCAAAATTTATACTATTTATATGCTGAGAAAGTACGAATTATAGATAAAGATCGTCATAATTAATGAGTAACAACAGAATATTTACATATTTAGACAAGAAAGAGCCTATAAAGAAAAGTTGATACCGTTGTGTTACTCGTGTTCTTACAGTGTAAAAAGAATTGTAAAGATTCCTAAATTTTCTCTTCTATTTACGAATTTTTAAAGTCTAATCTTAATTTTTTTATTGTTACTTGAATGACCAGATTAAAAAAAACAAACCGGCAAGTTATTGTATCTGTGGTATATTAAAAAAACCGAAGTTTTTATGAACTATTATCATCAATTCTGCTTTTCAGTAAAGCATAGATATGTGCTTTTTGAACTATAAATTTAGACTTTTTTATACACTTTCTTTTAACCTAAATTTTTGTAAACGAAACCGAAAAGAATTTTAACGTTCAAATTACGTTTAAAAAAACCAACTTTTTCATAACAGTTTTAATATATTTTGTAAAAAAAAAGTACATTGTTCTGCGGTAACACGAGCTACTACAATATATCCTATAGTTAAATAGAAATAAATAAATAAATACATAGAATTTTTTTGTGTCTACTTGTAAAATAGATTTTTCAATAATAAGTTTTATCTTGTAAAAGTCAATTCTACA
>NW_019389245.1:0-5472 GCF_000671375.1 Centruroides sculpturatus
TTTATCATAGAGTACGTGATGAATATTGTAATAGATGTAGAGGCGTAGAATCTATAGTTCACATTTTCTTTGAGTGTAGCATTGCTAAATCAGCATGGTCGTGGATCTCTGTTGTTTGGAAAACAAAAATTGACTGGATAAATGTAAAATATCAAATTAATTATGTTATTAGAAATCAAAATCCATACTTGTTAAATTGTTGTGTGGCATTGACAAAGCGAATGCTGTGGAAATGCAGGTGCATGTTAACTTTTGAGAGACGGTTGTGGAACACGTCGTTATTGATTACGAAAATCAAACAGGAATTGTCCTATAAAATAAGAAGTGATCACCAGAAAATGACGGAACGTGAACTACATATATATTATAGAGGTACAGAAGTAATTTATAAGATACATAATGATCAAATTCTTTTTAATGATGATTGGTAATGTTTGTGTATAATGTGATTTTGTTAAATTATTGTATTTTATCATTGTTGATATAAGTTTGAGTTTTTGTTATTCAGTTAGAAATTTTGATATGTTTTTTGTTATGTTCTTATGGTGGATAAATTTGTAATATTGTAAATTGAGATGAGTATTTTAAGTTTAAAAAGTTCTTGAAATGAATAGTAAAAGAAATGTAAATGAGAAAGCGATTGTATTTTAAGAGTTAACATTGTGGTTATACATTGTAATAACATTATGAAACATTGTTCTTTGGTTAATGTATGAAATGGTTTTGTTGTTTCATTTTTGTATTTAGCATTGTAGCCTTTTGATTCTGTTACAAATTGTCGGGTTTTTTCTTGTTTTATTAATAATTTCAAATTGTCGGAATGTGAGCTATGTATTTGATATTTTGTCGGTTTTACCTGTGCTTTAACAGGATGTTTATATTTTTCCCCTCGTTTAAAAGGGTTTTTGGGTTTTATGTTATACTGAATTTTGATGTAATCCTTTTATTATTATTGTCGGTTTTTTGATTCTGTATGTAATTATTAACTTATTTATGTTTGTCGTGTTATGTCTATTGTAACTAACCTTTCCTGTGTGGTGTGTGTTTTCTGGGGATGGTCTTGCATGTTGTCCACGATGTTTAACGGGTATACAAGTTTTTACCTTTTCTTCAGCATGCGCGTCTTTATATAACATGCTGATCGCTCTATGGCATCTTACGTGAAGGAATTATAGTGGTCCTTTGATGTAGTGGTCCCCCAAACTTTGAAAACACAGTATCTGTTCTTATCACCAGGGGGATGGTGACTTTCTGAGAGCAGCTGCTTGAGATTTGTAGAAAGGTTGTTTTGTGCTTTAAAGTGAAAAATGAAGTGATATTTAGTGTTCCTAAGGATTAAAGAAGGATATTTCGTCGAATTGGAGTGAATTAATTTCGATTTTTTTCGGAAAATAGCGATGGAGTGAACTTAGAGTGTTCTGTGAAGGTGGATGAAAAGTGAAGAAACTAAGGGATTCGTGAGTACCTATAGCGAAAATAATAGCTAATAGAGTGACTGTGTACTAGTATTTAAAGTTATAGAAGATAAATAAAGTAAATTTTTGACTTTAATCGATAAATTGAGTGATAAGACACTCCAAAGGTACCCGTGAGGGGCGTGTCTCGTCATAGAAGATGGTTTAAATAGTTAATAGTGAATAGATAAATAATAATAAAGTAATATAGAATGAATTAACTTAGTATTTAATGGAATATAGTGCTTAATTTTGTTAAAAAGTAAACTGTTTAAGTGTATTTCACCTGAACAGCACTTGTGAATGTGTGGATTTAAAAGTGAAAACTAGATAGGATGGATGTGTCTTTTGGATAATTTTTGGATTATGAATCTATGTTTAATTAAGTTTAGTATCTAATTTGTTGTTCTGGAGATATATTTGACTTTATTGGATTCTGGACTTAGAATTTTTTGGGACTGCTTCTGATAGTTTTTGAAGTGGAGAGAAAAGTAAATTACTGTAAAATATAAGTGTTTTTGGAGAGATAATTAATGTTTAGAGATGGCAGAAAAAGAAAAACAGGAAGTAGGAGCTTTGTCTCTGAGATTTGTTGCTCAGGAGGAAATAAATTGGAAAGAGTTTGTAAAAGCATTGATGGATGATGAGACTGTAATTGTACAAATAGGAGAGATGACGAAAAGATCATGTGTAATGACAGCAAGAGACGAGGCAATGAAAATGGCAATTCTTGAGACAGAATGGAAATGGGGTGGAAAAAATGTGAGTGTAAGAGCGATAAAAGGAAAAATTAAAAGATTACAATTGTTAAGAGTACCATATGAAATTGATAGAAAAGAAATAGAATTAAAAATGAAAGAATATGGAAAAGTAATCCGTATAGAATGTGATTATCTTCTGCCCGACAGAGATATTCTCACAGATAAAAGGTATGTTACCATACAAATGGAGAAAGAGGTTCCGAACTTTATTGAGATACGGGGATGTAGAATTCGAGTAGAATATCCCGGTGTGAAGTGGCAATGTGCCAACTGCTTATCAGAAAAACACAGAGCAAGAGACTGTCCAAGTGTAAAGTGCCATCAATGCAATGAATATGGACATAAGAAATACCAATGTAAAAAGAAAGATAAAGAGAGAAATGAGACTGAAGAAGTAGAGAATGAGAGGGAAGAGAGGCAAGAAGGTGATAAGGATGAAGGAAGTATGGACGAGGCTTCAAGTGAAAAAAGTGTAGAATTAGTAAGAAAAGAATTGTTGGAAGTAGTTCAAGACCTAGAAATGAGTATAGAAGAAGCAAAAGAAATAGGAATAAAAGAGGGAGAGGAACAGGAAATGAAAGAAAAAGGAGTAGTAAAACAAGTGAAAAAGTTCAGAAATAAATGTACTGGAGAAACGAGGTTTTATACTGATTCCATAAAGATACCAAAAGTGTTTAAGGCGAGATTCAAAGGTCAAGTGTACAGGAAGACGAGAATAGAGCTGATAAATGAAGGATGGGAGGAGCACGATATCAAAACGTGGGCAGCATATATAGAAGAGCCAGTATCAGCTGTAAGAAAAGAAATAAAAAAAGAGTGGTGGAGATGGTTTAAAGGTTGTGGCAAACAGTATTTTGCCCATAAGGCACAAGTGGGAACTATACTACGAGATGAACAATGAGTTTAATGTTTTAATAGTGTTAGATTTGTGCATTCTTGGGTTCTGTTTAATGTTATCTTAATGATGGTGATTGAACTTTTAGAGTTTTGAGATTGTAAATACGGGTGGTTTTTGAAGTTTTGTGAACTGTCATGTTTTCTTTGCCCTTACTGCCTTTGTGCTGTTTTATCACTTTGGCGGGGAGGAGGGGGGACCGACAGTATTCCTTTATTTTAATTGATGTTCCTGAGTTGGTTTTTGGGTGAAATTGAAACTACTAATCGTTGTGTTGATATTTAATAATTTTATGTTTGATATGTTTTAGATTGCTGTTGATCATCAAGGGATATATGAGAAAAGAAGTAACAGAAGGTAATGTTGTTATGGTTGTAAGCCTATGATGAAAATAGTAATGGGAGAAAAAGAAAAAGAAGAAAGAATAAAGAATTGGTATGGTACTGATGTATGATAGCTTAGACCCTTGATGTTTTTGTGCTAATTTGTCGTTGGTCTATTGTGACTAACATGCTGTGTTTCCCAGAGTATTTGAGAAAATAGTAAGTTATTTCATGTCGATTGGCGGCATTTTCCCTACCGTCCCTCCGTTGTTCTAATGGACAAGCCGGGGCCAATTTTTTGGCTTGTTGGTATCTTTTGTTTGAGAGGACGGATATAAAATGTCTCGCTTGTGCTGTGGTTGGCTCTGTAGCCCTTCACAGTGCTCAAAACTTTGAGACCACAGTATCCGGACCATTTTGGTGAGTATTTTCCATTTCTTAGTCTAATTTACGTTCCTATTGTCTTCTAACTTCCGTCAAGAGATCTGCCTGCACGATTGAAACACATCATGTATTCGCGGATCGATTGACAGCACTTTCTCTATCCGTGGAGGGAAGCCCTTGGCTCTCCCCCCACTAATATTTTGCTTCCCCCCTTCGTCAAACCTCTCCTCGGTTTCTTCATCGGGAGGACTCTAACCTTCCTTCCTCCTGCCGCTCTGCTCCATTTGATCTTGGCCAGCCGTCCANAACACTCGTAATTATTTTTTAAACCCTATTCCCGATAACCCGGCATTTTCACAAACTCGGCCACCCTTCGGTCCACATTAGGCCGAGTTTTCGAGGTTCTACTGTAATGGTAAATATTCTGCTTGTATGCAGCATGTAGTATAATGAATGAACTAATAAACTTTATTTAAAAGTATCCGGACCATTTTGGTAAGTATTTTCCATTTCTTAGTCTAATTTATGTTCCTATTGTCTTTTAACTTCCGTCAAGAGATCTGCCTGCACGATTGAAACACATCGTGTATTCGCGGATCGATTGACAGCACTTTATCCGTGGAGGAAAGCCCTTGGCTCTCCCCCCACTATTATTTTGCTTTCCCCCTTCGTCAAACCTCTCCTCGGTTTCTTCACCGGGAGGACTCTAACCTTCCTTCCTCCTACCGCTCTGCACCATTTGATCTTGGCCAGCCGTCCAGCATTATTTTCACGTGCCTAGTCATTGTGGATTCGTACCTCTGGTGGCTATTGGATCTGGACACCCCTGTGCCGCCTTGCTGCCCTGTGTATTCATCCCTCTCTGTATCTCGCAAGTGAATATACCGAGGAACATAACCTTTGTTTGTGACCATCAGGACGCCCATCTGGCACTACAGTGCTGCCACTGTCGCTCTATTGTCAGCACAGCTGCTGCTCTCACCCTTAGTGTTTGCACCCTTGGATAACCGTCATCGTGGCCTCTCGACCCGGCCACCCTGTGGTCGTGAAAGTCTACGCAAGTGACAATTCTACAGGAATTAGCGTCTCTTCAAACACCATGATGGATGCAGCAAAACCATCCTGCAGCTACGCCGATGCAGCTTCTCCTTCCCATGGTGGGAATACTGTGGAAGTCTCAGAAGGCAACTTCACCGACCCGACCCAACCCGGACCATGTGGATACACCATATCTGGCAACCACTCAAGAATGCCAGATCACCTCACCCCAACACAGCTCTGCAGAACTGAACTTTGGACAGTCTCAACCGACCGAGGATGAACTGCAGAAGGACATGCGAACGATGGAAGAGAAGACTAAAAAATACACCACCATACGTTCTATACGTTTTCAGACGAAAGAACGCCTTCAAATGGAGGACATTATCAAGGCATGCGAAGACATTACAGGACAATTGGGCGAAGTAGAGCAGATCTGCTTCAAGCCCAACAGCATTGTTGAGGTTGGTCTATCGACGGTAGAGGCAAAAGAGAAACTGGTAGGTCATCAAATCAAGGTAGTAGAATGTGATTATCTTCTGCCCGACAGAGATATTCTCACAGATAAAAGGTATGTTACCATACAAATGGAGAAAGAGGTTCCGAACTTTATTGAG
>NW_019389246.1:0-4828 GCF_000671375.1 Centruroides sculpturatus
ATATATATATATATATTTTATTTAAGTTTTATTAAAATTATTATTTCTCTTATCATTATTATGTATTCAACGATAGCGGCAACAATAATTAGTATCATTCATTATCATAATAAACCCTTCATTATTGCTATTACCATCATTAAACAAACTCATTTTAACCTTATCATTATCTAATTTTGTACAAAGACCGAAAATAAAACTATCAGAACTGCAATTCTGAATTTATAACAGCCTTAATTAATATTAAATTTAAAAATTATGTATGTATTTTTGCCAGTAAATGCGTTTTACTTAATTCTTATTTAACACGTATATCAGTTTTTTACTGGCATGTGTTTAAGATATTTAAATTTTATCGATATCAAGAGTTGTAAGTACGAAGTTTTTCAGGCCTTCAAAGCAAACTTAGACTCACGAGGCCCTTTCATATATTATATATAACACACTTAACACACGATATTTGATACCATACAAGATCCTATTACGTGTGTTGAACAAGGCCTGAAAGTGCCTAGCATCTCGCGCTTTCAGTTCCTCGCTAACCTAATCTGACCCAATAAGATGATCAGTATAAATGCCCGTGTGGACTTTAGGCTATAGTAAATTTGGAGGCCCTTTTGCGTAATGGGGGATGGGCATTAGAGACGTGGCCCGACGTATTCAAGGCAGACCAACAACGAAAAATTCCCGACCCGGACTCGAACCCACATCGCCAGAGCGGCTTTTACTGCTTCGGCCACCCTCTAATTAGCACCAAACTAACAAAAAGTATATATACTACTTGCTCACATAGGGGGTCTTAGATAAATGTCTAACTAGCGCGATGCACCGGCTCACAATTACGTTTATTACGACTGGGGCCGACCCGCAATGGGGTAAGGAATGAGAAAGCTCGCAAGTCTCCGTATGAAATCTAAAGGAAAAACATAAAATATTCCGTTTTATAAACAAAGTACAGCACGGAAATCTTTTTAAAAATCCAATTTTAAATGGGATTTACTTTATTATATATATATAAAATTTCAAAATATGTTTTTTGATACGGTACGAACTTTCATACACGTGCTCGCATAAGGCATATATTGAGCTTTTTGATGTAAAAACAAGTGTAATTTTTGAAAATAAACTTTCTAGATTCGTAAAAAATTCTAGAGAATTCAAGCAACGCGTAATTTGTAATTTAATCTCTTCCAATTTAAGCTATATTATTCTCTCGTCGTATTCTCTCGTACTGCAGAAATAGTAAATCTTAGAAGGAAAAAATAAAAAATGGAAGAAAGAAAAATAAAATAAATAAAAATGAGGAAAAGCAAACAGTATTATTGATCTTTTTTTTTAAAAAAAAATAAAACTCCTAGAAAACATCTTTTATTAAAATAAAAATAAACTCAGGGAGTAGCATGTATAATATTATTAATTTAAAAATTCCAAACATGTTACAAATATTTTCTCTTTATTTAACTAAAGAAAAGAAAGAGAGGGGATGGTAAAAAAAAAAAAAAGGAAAATGTTGCATTGGAAGTTGGAAAATTATGCAATCTTCTCTTAAAGGTAAATTTCTCTTATTCAAAAGATCAATTCTTAAAATCGATTACTTTTTTCAGTAATGCAGCAATAATCCCGTGTTACAGTGCTGGTCACTTGACAGTGATAATGGCTGTAACCGACAAATTACCACTAAACATTGTAATTTGTCGTGGTTTCGTGCCTCACCAACGGGCTGGGCACGTGGATTTTCTAGGTTTTCTTCAAGTTTGTAACATCTAAACAGAGGCCAGTTTCCCATAAAAGTATTCCTGNTTTTTTTTCCTTTAGAACACTTGTTAATTTATCATTTTCTTTTTCAGTAAACACTCCAAGTGCATTCGTTCCATACGTATAATGTACAGTACAATATACTATTACGTCAATCGGACGTCATTTTTAGTTTTCTTATGAGAAATGACGTCAATTTGACTGGTTTATTCTACTTAGACAAAACGAATGCACCTTCTGTTCGTTACTTCGCTGGCATACGGTGTATTAGGAACAGCAACTAAAAAAAACAGGAGCATCGAGTGGTGCTCTATTTGTGTTACTAATCGTATATAAAGCTAATTTTTTAGCCCGTTTCTATGAATTGATCAATTTATTCGTAGAATACACGAGATTTTTTTTTATTTTGCGGACTTTTTAAGTGTAGCACCAGTTAATTCATCATTTGATGCGTGCATAAAAACTTGTGCACTCGTTTTGTACGAATAATGTACACTGTTACGTCAATTTGATGCAATTCTTGCAGTTTTATTATGATAAAGTGTGTTAATGACGTTAACCTGACGTAAAGGTACACTATTTGCGCAAAACGAATGCACCTTCTGCTCATCACCTCGCTTCGCACTGGGTGCGAAGCGAGGTGATGAGGAACAGGAACTAAAACGGGAGCATCAGTAAAGCATATTTTAATTAAAATTCGTTTATAAAGTTAGCTTTTTACATCTATTATTAGAATATACGAAATTTATTTGTTTATTCTTCTTGCCTTTTAAGTACAGCACCTGTTAATACATCTAATACTTCAGGCATAAACACTGCACTCATTAACTTCTTTCGATCGCACCCACCAGGAACAGCAACCTTAAAAAAGGAGCATCAAGTGATGCGGGGGGGAGGGCGAAAGAAAAATAAAACCTGCAACAAACTCATTTTCACCAGATGGCGCCACTTAACACGATTATTTTTAAGGCACGAATAAACGTTATTGGCCACGCGTGCCTTAAAAATAACCGTGTCGAGTGGCCGATTTCCTGCCCGTTCGAGCCGTTTTTAAACCGATTTTACATACTTTTCGGTATGTTTTAATGCGTAAACATCAAGGAGGAGGGAAAGTATCGAAGATTCGATCGTTTTTATATACGAAAAAAAGAGCAGCATACTTTTAAAAAATGGAGCCATTAAGAAAGAGCCCATTAAGAGGCACGTCGTAGGCGTTTTGTCGAATTAAGAAAAGATATGATAGATATAACGTGTGAGATCATCCGATCCAACGTGACAGCATAATAGATAGAAAACCTCCTTTCATCTCTATTAGTAACACCCTTCTCCTTTGTTGTATCTGCACCGCTAATTTCCTTCTCGTTAATGTCGTTAACTGGGGCATAGAAGAGGCCAGAAGGAAAATAATAATAATAAAAAAAAAAAGAGAGCGCTCACAATTCGAGTATACACAATTAATTTTCGAGTCTCACTCGATTTTCATACTCTCTGGCGTATATAAATTGATATTTTTGACATTTTCGCTTCGAATAATCAGCTTATAAATCATATTTCGCTTCCATAAAATTACATGTCCTTGGTACCGTGTTTAAACATCTGTCAACATTGATTTATAGGATGCTCCTATTAAAAAAAAAAGGAAGAAGAATTAACTTTTCCTTCGTACGGTTCGATGAAATTTGCAATTTTTTCGATTAATTAATTAATTTTTCGATTATTTTTTGGGGGAAAAATCGAAAAGTTAGGGCTTTAAGACTCTATTGCGCTTTAGCTCCTAGCTTATATTTTTTTAAATAAAAAAATAGGGTCTAAAGCGAAGAAATCACAAAGGAAACTAGCAATAAAGTGAATTATTATTTACAGAAATCCTCTAGATACGAAGCTGTATAAATTGTTTATATAAAGCTTAACAGTAAATCAAGCTTTTGCAGCATTCTGGAGCTGATCCAGAATTGAAGTGTAGCTATTATTGGAGCGTGTTATGAAGCGGAACTGAAAATTAAAGCTTCCTTTTATCCGATATCACCTTTAAAAATCCATTTTAAAATCGCTACTAAAAACTATATATATGGCATATACACTGCCAGTAAACTATATATATATAAATTCAGATTTTAAACACCATACATTTTTAATGCGTTCTAGCGGTCATATATTAAAGAAACTCGCCCCGTTTCTATACAAATATGAGGTTTATACAGGAGGCAAAACGAAAATTAATTTCGAAAATTCCAAACTTCATGAAAAGAGCATTAAAAAGTATTCGATATTCTCTCGCTTGGGCGACAATTCGAGTAAGTTTTAAATTCTTTATCGTGTAGTATATAGGTTATTGAATGATTGTAAAAGATTTCTAGAGTTTTGTAGAAGCATTTTGTTGTATAAACGTTAAATAAATTGATCGCTTGCATCTGACAAAATCGTGGAAAAAGTAGCAGGTGTAGGTTAGTTGAAAGAAGCTTGCTTAGATGGTCTTGAAAATGATGTTAATAGGCTGTAAAAAATAGGGGAAAAAATTCCCTTTTATTGTAGGAAGGGGGGAAAAGACATAAAGGAACGACTGTGCAATCAATCCGAAAGATTTTTCTCTTGTGTATTTATGACTTATTACAAGAAAAGAGAAGGGAAAGAAGAAAAAAAGAATTAACTTTCAGGAAACGTCGAGCTCGGTTACTTTTTAATTAAATTCTTTCGAGTTGGTTTATAAAAGATTTTAGTTTTCTTAACAAGTTTCGTGTAACTTTATTTACTTTCCTGTTTTTTTAAAATAATATAATGCTTATTTTTCTCATTTTTATAATTAATAAAAGCAAAATTATATTTCTCTAATTATTAAGCAAACCTTGTGAGAGATCGAGAAGCGAATCGCTTCTCATTTCGAGAGCTGTTTCCTTAATATAAGCTATAAAAGATAAGAGATTTTGAGGCTCGCTAATGTTATGCCCGATCGAAATATGCCTCCTACGATAAGGCCCTTCTTAAGTTATTAGTTTAATTGCTGGTTACACGATAGAAATATGTACACAAAGCTTAATTGGTAATCTTTGAAAAAAAAAATTTTTTTTTTGACTCT
>NW_019389247.1:0-1915 GCF_000671375.1 Centruroides sculpturatus
TATAATTGAATATTTAAATTCTATTCATTTATATATTAAAATTGCAATATATAACATTGAATTTAATAATTCAACATTAAAGATCTTTAGTTAAAAATAGGAGTTATTGTGTTTCGATATTTATTACGATGACTAAATTGTATGATGACAAATTAACTCGCTATAAATACATTAACCTAGTAAGCGGAAGAATGAAAACATGCTCTTTTATTATATTAATGAAAATATCTAAAGTTAAACCTAATGGCAAATTACTGTCATTAATCTATTTACTTTATAAATCTTTCCTACGTTGATGAATTTACATCATCGTAAAATTTAACGAGAACATTCCTTGCATAGAATGACAGCAGTAGAGATAAAACATTAATAAATGAATATCTTCAAACAATCTCGGTTCAATAGAAGTTGATAAATTAAAGTATTAATCAAATAATATTCAGCAAAATATTTTTGTAACGTTAATAATCAAATTAAAACCTTTATTTATATTACAAAATAAATAAAAACCAAAGACTAGATTAAACATTTCTAGGACATTTAAACCAGATTAGAAATAAAACAGTTGAATAAAACATGGTGTAATTTAATTAATTACAAAAACAATAAAAAATATTCTACATATTAGATTAAAAATAATATTAAGTGGATTATGTCATTAACACGTGGACAAACGTAAAATAACACTAATTATTGTTAAAATAATATAATAAATCAATTCTTTAAGAAGGAACTGCACGGGTACAAATTAAATATAATTAAAAGTTTTTAATTCTTTCTAAATGAGGGGATTAAACTCCCCAAACCCCCGTATACATGGTCTTATATTTCAAACAGATTTCTAAAATATATTGATTTTTAATAATATGATTTATTAATAAAAATATATTTCTTCGAAGAATTCTGCTGAAAAATTTGAAGTGTCTTCGACCCATTAAACCTCTAGAGAATTTCTTAGACTCCAGAGACTAGAAGACATCGACTTTTGGTGATAGAATATTGCAGTTATTTATATTTCTCATTCGTCTTCGAATAAACAAAGTTCAGTCTTACACAATCTTCCTTATAATTTACCTTCTTTTTGATGGTTATTACTTTAATCAAAACTGAAGAATAAATAAATATTCTTTAATTATTTTTTTAATGATATTCATCTTTCATCTTATTATTTTAACAATAATTAGTGTTATTTTACATTTGTCCATGTGTTAATAACATAATCCACTTAATATTATTTTTAATCTAATATATAGAATATTTTTCATTGTTTTGTAATTAATTAAATTACACCATGTTTTATTCAACTGTTTTATTTCTAATCTGGTTTAAATGTCCTAGAAATGTTTAATCTAGTCTTTGGTTTTTATTTATTTTGTAATATAAATAAAGGTTTTAATTTGATTATTAACGTTACAAAAATATTTTGCTGAATATTATTTGATTAATACTTTAATTTATCAACTTCTATTGAACCGAGATTGTTTGAAGATATTCATTTATTAATGTTTTATCTCTACTGCTGTCATTCTATGCAAGGAATGTTCTCGTTAAATTTTACGATGATGTAAATTCATCAACGTAGGAAAGATTTATAAAGTAAATAGATTAATGACAGTAATTTGCCATTAGGTTTAACTTTAGATATTTTCATTAATATAATAAAAGAGCATGTTTTCATTCTTCCGCTTACTAGGTTAATGTATTTATAGCGAGTTAATTTGTCATCATACAATTTAGTCATCGTAATAAATATCGAAACACAATAACTCCTATTTTTAACTAAAGATCTTTAATGTTGAATTATTAAATTCAATGTTATATATTGCAATTTTAATATATAAATGAATAGAATTTAAATATTCAATTATAAATTTATTTTATTTGTTTTTTTAAATTATTAATTTATCATATATTT
>NW_019389247.1:3545-4830 GCF_000671375.1 Centruroides sculpturatus
AATTATTAATTTATCATATATTTTATTTTTACAAATATTTTCTTTATTTATTTTAAAATTAATATATTATTAATGTTATTTAGTTAAACATTATTTATGTCTACATGCAATAAGTAAAATAAACATGACTTTTCAAGTCATAATTTTAACTTTCGAAGAATTTTATTGGAGCTCAGCGAATTTAATGTTATTAAATATACTTTGTTTAAGCGGGTGTAAATTTTTGTTTTATAATTTATAGAATAATTTTACGTATATAAATTTTAAAATTATTTTTATAATTATCTTTGCAGCCTTTTAAATCATATACATAATATATTTGTAAGGTAAGGCATAAACAAGTAAGATGCGTATTTAAATATGTTAGGTATAAAAATAAAACATGACATTTGAACTTTTCATTAATTTATGTCGGGAGTTAATAGGATCAAAAAGTTTTATTCGATTAAATAATTCATGAAATTTAATAAAATATGAAGTGTCAAATTTATATCATAAACACTTAATAATATTGTTGAACGCCTGATAATTAAGTCTGCCGCTAACCTATTTATAAGACACTTCGACAAGAGATATTGAGGACAATTCAGCATCGATTCCTTCTGATCCTCATTAATTCTACAACTCTAATCGATTACATCACTTTAGTTCCATGTAATCGGATGATGAAATTCTATCGTACTAAATACGGTGTAACTCAGCCTATGATTAANATAGTACTAATATGTTTCAATAAATAAATATTTTTATTATGTTTCTTACTATTAAAATATTCTTAAATTTATTTAAATAAGTTCATTTTTTCAAGAATTAATTTTACATTATTCTTTATCGTAAATAATATTTTCTTATGAATTTACTAATAAACATTAATTAATGGCATGGTTAATTAAACAAATGTTGATTAGAAATATAAAACTATTTTTACTTCTTAATTTGTTATTTTTCAAATCTCATAAACACTTCATACAATTTTCTTCTAAAGTTTGAAATATTTAGATTCATTAGAACTTAATTCTGTTCTCCATAGAGAGAAGAATTAATCATATCTCATTCTTAATCTACATTCTGACAATCAGTCAATCTAATTATAAATCTGGCCCACCGTAATGGGTAAAAATGAGACTATTTTTATAGCCTTATATAAAAATGAAGCAAAGCTTAAAAAATTCAATTAAATCTCTTTAATCTATCCTTTTTTCAAATGGTTTATTCCATTTAATAACCTATTATTTGCATTTTGTTTATCATCGACTTTAATTTTGCAATTATTAATTTCTGTCTT
>NW_019389248.1:0-4849 GCF_000671375.1 Centruroides sculpturatus
TTCTTTAGAATTTTCCATATCTTATTATTATTTAATTACAATTTCTGTCACAAGATGGCATTTTATCTACCTTTTTATATGAATTCCATGTCGTACGAGTCACTTAGATTTTACAAATATGTGAGCTGTTCACAGTCCGTCACACGTATTTGTAAAATCTAAGTGATTCGTACGACATGGAATTCATATAAAACGGAATTATCAACAGTGTTATAGGGGGGTCGACTTGCATATAGTTAATTAAGTCATTCTGCCACAAAGCTTTTCATATCTGGTCTCGATTTTCATCTATCTACCTTTGTTCTCGAGATTATTAAAGGATTATTTCTCGTAGGACAGACAAACAAACGGATACAAATGGTAATTGATAGGTCTTCAACTTAAAAATTGCTGTCCAATAACTTTACGTTGTAAAATTGAATTAAATTTTTATCGGATAATCAAACATTTGCGAATTTTCTAATTGAAAGATACGGGTTGAAATACAATCTAAATCTTCATGATTATTCATAAATATATATTGCTAAATGTTATATAAAACTTCTCTAATATTTACTTTTTAAATGTATATTTGTCTTTTCTTTTATATTATTTATACATGATTTTCATCTATCTGGTAAATAAAGCAAACATCAATTTCATAATTCTTTAGCAAGATTCCGTTCTTCGTCATAATTTTTTTCATAAATAAATATAGTTATGTAACAAATAAGTAAATATATACTCATTTATTTATTTATGAAAACTATTTTCAGAGAGAAAAAGGTAAACATATGAAAAACGTATACAAAGTATAGATATACAATGTTATTATTAATGTTAATATTATACGTTATATATATATATATAACGTATAATATTAACATTAATAATAACATTGTATATCTATACTTTGTATACGTTTTTCATATGTTTACCTTTTTCTCTCTGAAAATAGTTTTCATAAATAAATAAATGAGTATATATTTACTTATTTGTTACATAACTATATTTATTTATGAAAAAAATTATGACGAAGAACGGAATCTTGCTAAAGAATTATGAAATTGATGTTTGCTTTATTTACCAGATAGATGAAAATCATGTCAAAATAATATAAAAGAAAAGACAAATATACATTTAAAAAGTAAATATTAGAGAAGTTTTATATAACATTTAGCAATATATATTTATGAATAATCATGAAGATTTAGATTGTATTTCAACCCGTATCTTTCAATTAGAAAATTCGCAAATGTTTGATTATCCGATAAAAATTTAATTCAATTTTACAACGTAAAGTTATTGGACAGCAATTTTTAAGTTGAAGACCTATCAATTACCATTTGTATCCGTTTGTTTGTCTGTCCTACGAGAAATAATCCTTTAATAATCTCGAGAACAAAGGTAGATAGATGAAAATCGAGACCAGATATGAAAAGCTTTGTGGCAGAATGACTTAATTAACTATATGCAAGTCGACCCCCCTATAACACTGTTGATAATTCCGTTTTATATGAATTCCATGTCGTACGAATCACTTAGATTTTACAAATACGTGTGACGGACTGTGAACAGCTCACATATTTGTAAAATCTAAGTGACTCGTACGACATGGAATTCATATAAAAAGGTAGATAAAATGCCATCTTGTGACAGAAATTGTAATTAAATAATAATAAGATATGGAAAATTCTAAAGAAGTAATCTTTTAAATATATTTTAACTTTATAATAGTAATTGCAAATAATATATTAATTTTAAATATATATTTTGATATTAATTTCAATATTTTTAAATATATATTAAATTTTAATTTTTATAATTTATTGTGTTAGCATGTTTCGTTCGAAATTATTTATTTTAACTTTAATTTAATAAATACTAATCTATTGGCAAATATATTATTACAGGTATAACTGGTAACGTCAGTATAGACATAAACGGCGATAGGAATGTCGATTANTTATAATTTATATATATATTATATCTTTCTAACTTTCGGGTACCAAAAGTTTCTTTATTTACTTTCCTCAACAGTTTAGTTAGGCCCACAATTAAAAGAAGGTATAAAAAGTAAGGTATTTTTATAGAAACAACGAAAAATAAAAAATAAAGAAAATTTTTGAGCCTTCTACGAATTTGAATCCCCAGTTTGACAGGTCATATAATATAATATCGTATTTTATATTATATCTTTATAGTATTATTATAAATAAATGTAAATACAGTTTTTATCACTCTTTAATATATTTTTCAGTTCCTTTTTCTTAATTTTCTATACCTCTTAACTTAATCATATTGCTTTTTACGAATTTATTTCAATACATAACAATTTCTACATAATTAACTTAAGCAGAAAATAGTAGAAATGTAATAAAAGTTTCTAATTTTATAATTTTAAAACATTTCTTTTTATTCGTCTTTTACATTTAATACATTTGTTATATTTTCTTATCAATTTGAATTTTATTATGTATTTTTAATGAACTCGTATGGAACCGTAAAGTTCATTAATTTAATTTTACTTTTTATAACTTTTTTATTAGCAACTCTTAATGTAAGATCTTGATGAATGTTATCATATAATCGAAATGATAATAAAAAATCTAACTCTGTAATGATATTAGAATTTTAAATTTCGAACATTAACATTTATCTAATCTGCAACTAACGAGAAAATTATCCATATATCATTACCTAATTACTTTAAAATCAACACGCTTCTTAAAATTAAATTCGTAAATTTGAGAAAAAAAAAACAATCAGAAAGAAAAATTATTAGTTTTCCTCTTGTTTTTTTTCAAATAATTTATTTAAAAATAAATTTTAAACTTTAATGTTGATTTTACACATTAATCACATTTCTTTCTAATTAATTTTAAGAGCTTATAATATTTTTAAATTAATTTTAATGGAATCAAACTCGTAATTAGAATAAAGTTCTAAGATCCAATTTTAATGTTTTAACGACGATTCGAAACGTTATTAAATTGTCAATCAGTAAAACTACTTTAAATATTTTTAATTTCCATAAAAATTTTATTTTATTTTATTTTTTTAAATCTAAATAAATTTTATAATTTTTACTTAAAGTAAATTTGTTTTTATTTCGTTTTTATCCATTAACATGTTAAATTTATCTGTAATTTATGCTCTAGTAATATTGAAACTGTTCTATAATATAAAAGAAATTAGAATTTATAAATTGTACCTTAACTAATTATACGAAAACTATACTTCAATAGTCTATTTTATTGGGAAATAAACATAGCATTGTAAAATTTTTCATTTGCTACTTATTTCTTTAAGCTTTTTTGTTTAAAATCAGGCAAAAATAATCATCAAGCATAATGGATCTATTGACATTAAAAGTTTGAAGATCATTGCTCCAATCCTACCAAATGTCGAATTTTTAAAGATCAGTACAACAGGATGCCACCTTTTGCCACCTTTAGTGTCTAATTAAAGATATTTCTTTTTCTTTACCACTATAATTTTAAATCAATTTAACGTCCTTATTAAACCTTATAGCATACACTTTCACGTCATTCCTACATTTAGAAATAATATAAAATTGTATGAAAGTGTCTATATTCTCTTCTGACTAAACGAATGCGTCTATTATAAGTTAGCAATACACGTATATTCAATTAATTCTTGAAATCTAATTTAATAAAAGTACAAATCGAAGTTATAATTAAAATACCACAATAATTATGATAGAAATAAATTTTACTTTCAAAGTGATATTTCCTGTTAAATTCCTAAAATATTTATTATAAAACCGAATGCTTTAACAGAAAAAAATATATATTTTAAAATATAAAATAAATTTTATTTTTAATTAAAAAAATTATCAGTAGTGCCCAAAATAATGATGTTTTAGAAATTTATAATAATAATAAATAATGACGTATGAATCACTTAACTTTCAACAATGTTTTATAAGAAATGTCCTATGAAATATAAATAGAAAAATAAAAATATTAGTTGTATTAACTAGAATCTCAGTTCCTGGGACTAAAACCTTTCTTTCCCATACCCCGAAATTTCCGGGATTAAAATTTCCCTCTGTATATCCCCAAAATTCCCATAATTATAGGAACTTTACAATTTCGATTAAGAAAATTACCTTTTAATTGTATTTACTCGATTCCAATACATTTTAGCATCATTTTAATACCTTTATGCAATAAATTCTACATGTGTTTTAAATTAAAATAAAATCTTAATATTATAATAAATTTTATTTTAAATTAATGCATACAAAGCATTAACCTTAGCATAAAGTAAGCGAAGACGCAAAATATAATAATTATTTTTAATTACATATTTTAAATATATACCAAATTAACTTATATTAAATGTAAACGTAATTTATACGTTTGCTTAATGAACGATGTGATAAGTAGGATAATTATGTAAACGAACTGATTCGAAAAAACATGTATAAAAAATATTAGATATGTCTATTACCTTTGGCTGTTTCACTGTACAATGTATAGTGAAAAAGCCATAGTTAATAGACTTATGTATAATCCAGACATATCTATATACACATCTATACAGTAAACAAAAACCACGTACTGTACACCGTACAGTACGTGGTTTTTGCTCATATCATATATATAATATTAGACTATTGTTTTATATTTAAAAGAAAATTGATGTATAAAGTAGCAAATCTCCAAGTCATAGATGCTAATTCTGCTTCTAATTTGAAATGTCTATAATAAAAATAATTTATTTGTGTTTATTTTAGAAATTAATTGTATAATATACGCTTGTTTATATCTTTTTCTGAAACACTCGTTCCTCAATTTAAGGTTCCAGAAGAATCCTTACAATGTAAAACGTTCAATCCCTC
>NW_019389249.1:0-4828 GCF_000671375.1 Centruroides sculpturatus
TTTTTTATTGAACTCTAATAATTAATAAATAATTTTTAAGTGGACATATTTCTAAAGATTCCAGATTAATAAATTCAACTTGAGTGTTTTCTATTTAACACTGTATAGGTAGAGGACACGAGACAATGCTTAACCTGCCAAAAATGGGTTCATAAACATCTTGCTGCATAAAACAAGAGTAATTCAATTGTGAATAAACTGTGAAAGTTCCGAAAGAAATCAAATTAATCAAAGTTACCAAAGTTAAGTAACTTAACTTTATTTTTTAAACAGCACAGTCTGTTATTTTCCTAACTTTGATTTCTTTGTTTTGTAACGTTTATTGTTTTAATGCCAATAAACGTCAATGAATGTGAAAGTATTTTTCCGTCGGTAAGTGTACAAAGCAATTTTGTATTTGTGCCTTATTATAGAGACGTGTGTGCAATAATGTCCATGGGAGAGTTTTCCAAGCTTTCTATGGTTCTTGAAGGCATCGACAAAATTTTACTGGGACAATCCCTCAATATAACTTAATACTAGACAATATGTAAATTGAAATACAGATGAAAATATATCTAAATTATTTTATAATTATTCGAATTAGTTACAATAATTCTGGAGAGTTTAACTTAATTTACGATTGTTAAATGTCTCACGATAATGAAGTCAAGTTCTGAGGGTTATCAGAAATCACTAACTTTAATTATATCAATGATTATTTTATTTTAGAAAATTAAATTAAAGTCGTTAAAATTTAATTATTGGCAGAGCAGATAAAGAATATGCCAAAAAATCATTTGGCCATCACTCAGACACTAATAAGCAGCTAAAATTTAATATTTTAAAGAAAAATTGATGCAAAAGTAATATAAATTAAAATCCCTTTTTTCATTGATGAAAAATCAATTTTATTATTTATATTTTAATTAATTTTATTCATATATTTCATATATATAAGTGATGTTGACCCACATATATGACTGAGAGGAGTTTCATTTTACTTCTCTCACGTCGTAATTGTTGGATTCGGCATCAATATTTCTGAATTAACATGTTAGACCGAAAAGATGTTAAGATTGTAATGAATACTTATTCGAGTCATTAATTATAATTAATATCGACTTAAAAGTAATCTATAGTAACATATTGTATACCTAAATAATTATTTATTTTAAAAATTTCATCGATTCTTGCCGGAATAATTGATTTAATAAATTGATATCGCTACTAAAAAGTTTCATAAATCAAAAATGCGAAACATTTCCGCCACTAAAGAAAAGCACTGAACACTGATAGTCATGGGTTCGCTAAACTGAAGTTTTCTGGGTTTACTCCCATACGTAAGATTGAATAGTAGCAAATTTCTTATAAACGGCCCCTCTGGAAAGCATCATGTTTTGGCAGCTTTCCATGTGTAGCGCTGCCGAATCTCATTAAACCAATATTGATTGGCGTTTTATATTAAATCTTGCATAAAAACGAATTTTAATATTTATTTATACATTAAAAATAAATTTTTACCATCAGAAGAACTTCTAAAATTAAGAAATCAAATTCATTTAAAAATAATATTAAATGTATTTTTTTTAAATTCATGAATATATTAAATATAAATTTATTTTTTTTAGGAAATACATTTAAATAAAATATTCTTTTCAGTGTCTTTCTATTCGATTCTTATCTGAAATTTCAATCTAGTGAATAATGCTAGAAATGTAACGATTCTATCAAAAATACATAAATATTTTAAACAATTTTATGAACAAATAAATTTAAAAACTTTTGGTCTAAATTAGCAGAAACCTAATTTTAAAAGTGCAAGGTGAGTAAAAAATTAACTACTTTAAAGAATAAGAATAGTTATAATAGAATAAGAATTCGTTTATATAGTTTATTAATACTATTTATAATCTCCATTACTATTACGAAATTAAAAGACCTGTAACGTCTATTATTTTTTAATGTAGACACACACTATAAATTCAGACATACAGACTCGAATTTCTACCTTAAGCTACATTCTTTGTCATCTATTAGAATGCATTTCAAAATTTTTATTTTCTTCTTCAGCCACGTTTCTAATAATAAATCTTAGTTTGTCAGAAAGAACTATGTAATAATTATATGAAGTTATATCATACATTGTTTATAATTCTCAAAACTTAAGAGCAAACTCGAGATTAGAAACGTGACTAGCAAAAGGTCAACTAGAAAGTATAGAAATAGTTAACGATTTTGTGATATAACACATTAGAGTTTATAGTATCTCGTTATAAGGCCCATCTTATCTAGTATTATAAATAAATGTCAATAGTGACAAATAAGAATATTTTATGGTATTTTAGTTCTCAGTTCAATTTTCAACCGTCACAAACTATAGAAAGTGTAATACGTCTAAAAGTGTCTGCCTTGCTCCAAAGGAAAAAAAAAAAAACANTCATGAATATATTAAATATAAATTTATTTTTTTTAGGAAATACATTTAAATAAAATATTCTTTTCAGTGTCTTTCTATTCGATTCTTATCTGAAATTTCAATCTAGTGAATAATGCTAGAAATGTAACGATTCTATCAAAAATACATAAATATTTTAAACAATTTTATGAACAAATAAATTTAAAAACTTTTGGTCTAAATTAGCAGAAACCTAATTTTAAAAGTGCAAGGTGAGTAAAAAATTAACTACTTTAAAGAATAAGAATAGTTATAATAGAATAAGAATTCGTTTATATAGTTTATTAATACTATTTATAATCTCCATTACTATTACGAAATTAAAAGACCTGTAACGTCTATTATTTTTTAATGTAGACACACACTATAAATTCAGACATACAGACTCGAATTTCTACCTTAAGCTACATTCTTTGTCATCTATTAGAATGCATTTCAAAATTTTTATTTTCTTCTTCAGCCACGTTTCTAATAATAAATCTTAGTTTGTCAGAAAGAACTATGTAATAATTATATGAAGTTATATCATACATTGTTTATAATTCTCAAAACTTAAGAGCAAACTCGAGATTAGAAACGTGACTAGCAAAAGGTCAACTAGAAAGTATAGAAATAGTTAACGATTTTGTGATATAACACATTAGAGTTTATAGTATCTCGTTATAAGGCCCATCTTATCTAGTATTATAAATAAATGTCAATAGTGACAAATAAGAATATTTTATGGTATTTTAGTTCTCAGTTCAATTTTCAACCGTCACAAACTATAGAAAGTGTAATACGTCTAAAAGTGTCTGCCTTGCTCCAAAGGAAAAAAAAAACAAGGATGAGAAAATACGTTTTTATCAGATAATGATTCAGTTTTATGTCGTAAATCGATAGCTGAAACTGTAGAGAGAGAGAGAGATTTTCGAAATATGTTAAGGAGATGTTTAACTGTTAAAATAACGCATGCCAAATCGATTGACATATTTCATTATATGAGAACCATATAATATTTAATTGCAATAAGACCCAGGTTTTCATTCACGTGTATTGCTTTAATGTTGATTTTTTATTGAACTCTAATAATTAATAAATAATTTTTAAGTGGACATATTTCTAAAGATTCCAGATTAATAAATTCAACTTGAGTGTTTTCTATTTAACACTGTATAGGTAGAGGACACGAGACAATGCTTAACCTGCCAAAAATGGGTTCATAAACATCTTGCTGCATAAAACAAGAGTAATTCAATTGTGAATAAACTGTGAAAGTTCCGAAAGAAATCAAATTAATCAAAGTTACCAAAGTTAAGTAACTTAACTTTATTTTTTAAACAGCACAGTCTGTTATTTTCCTAACTTTGATTTCTTTGTTTTGTAACGTTTATTGTTTTAATGCCAATAAACGTCAATGAATGTGAAAGTATTTTTCCGTCGGTAAGTGTACAAAGCAATTTTGTATTTGTGCCTTATTATAGAGACGTGTGTGCAATAATGTCCATGGGAGAGTTTTCCAAGCTTTCTATGGTTCTTGAAGGCATCGACAAAATTTTACTGGGACAATCCCTCAATATAACTTAATACTAGACAATATGTAAATTGAAATACAGACATCTAATATATATTTAACGTAGTTACTATAAGTTGTTATTAAATGTTCTTTATTAAATGCTTCAATATTATTTTTATTTTTTAAACCAATTAAAATTATGTAATTAATTTATGGAATTTTGATGTTTTAATTTTTTTCTCAAATTCAAAATAAAAAATAAGTAATTTTATGTTTTCTATTTTGATTTATTCAAGACTAAATTCTGAATTGATCATATGAAATAACGTTGCATATGTTACTATTGTTATATATACATACTCGTTATTATATGAAATAAATGTTAAAATATTACAGTTTAATTCATTCTTGATAATAACATCTTCGAAACTATTATTACTTTGATCATTATTTATGCAATTGAGCTAAAAATAATATATGAAATCTTTAATTATCCATAAATATATTGAATACAAATTAAAAACTGCGCAAAATATCATATTCTTTTTTAAATATTGAATTTGATGTGTATTGAAATGTGAAATAAACAGATTTATCAAGTGAATTCATTCAAACGTTAACAAATTAATGCCACAAAATTGATTATATATATCAAGAAAAAGATATGATTCACCACTTTATATTGATTACAGGAAGTGGTGTATATCAATGAAACTTCATTATCAGTTTTATTGTAATTTCAAATGTTTCTCATGTTCCTTAAAAACAATTCTCTAATTCTTTCTAAATATAATCTGGTGTTGGATCGATATATGTAATCTTGTTAAAGTCTATAAAAATTGAACCAATTCTAAAACTCCTCTTTGCATTTGTAATCCAATTATTCCAAGATAAAG
>NW_019389250.1:0-4817 GCF_000671375.1 Centruroides sculpturatus
AAAGCAACTGAAGAAGGATTAAATAGCAAAAACTCATTCAATAATGAATAAATCAATTATCAATAAAATTCTAAAAACACTATTCACGTTTACTGACGGTGGATTTACACAGTTAATTTTAAAATATATAAATTGAAATAATATAGGCCTAATTAAAATAAAATATTTGCTTAACCGTTCATATACAATTTTTTTTAATAAATTTGTGTTTTATGTTTACTTTTTAAATAAATATTTAAAAAATATAAATATTAAAATTTTCATTATTATTAATTTTTTATCATAAAGTAAATTCGGCTATAATTTATAGCAAACATCGTTTAAATCGGTTCCTTCAATATACGAATTTATACGACAAAAGTTTGATAAAAGTTTTATAATTCTGCATGAATTTTGAAATTTAAATAAAATTTTATTGATTAATTGCTATTCTCTGCTTAATTACATTAATTAATTTGCAAAATATCGTTTATGAAATACAGATTCGTGAAAACATTATCAATTCTAACAAATATTCAAATGTCTGTTTCCATTAATTAAACACAGAGACAAATTAATAAATTTTAAACGCATCATATAATCAAATAATGTGATAATTAGCTAAATAAAAACTTAAAATAATGTTGTTTCTAGTAAACATCACAGGTAAATTGTGTAAAACATTGCTTCCACTTAAAACACATCCTATAAATGTCATTATAAACGATCGAATTTATGAAGTGCATGACGTAGGGATATTAATATTATCTTTATTTTTAAAATTTAAATTTTATTGAAAAGATAATTAAACGATATTTGATAAAATATTTAAATTTATTATGTATATTATGAAAGTGTTGATATCTCAACGCTTTCAATATAAAGTATTGATATAACTTTGCCTCTTAAAGTAAAATCAATCATTCTTCGCGGCATCTATTGACACCAAATGCAAGAATTCTAAAGAAAACCATTAAGAAACGGAAAAAATATAACTGAAAATGTTTTATTTCTATTCGATTATAATTTTTATTTAAGAAAAAAAAAATATTTTAGAGAATTTCTGACAGAGATAAGCCACGCGGAATATTTTATTAACTTTCGAGTCTCTAGTTACTTTTAAGTTTTATTGAAAGAAAGAGATAATAAAATTTATGCCATCTTATCTAATATTTTATTTTCGTTTATTGTAGTAACACATCTTCAAAATGTAATAATATAATTCTTTTATGGATTATTTGATTTTTGATATTTTTATTATCAATTTTTATTCCGGAGCCATTGTTATTGTATGACTGATGGTGCGACTTATATAATGTGCCATAGATACATTTCTAAATGCAATAGACGATGGGAAGATAACTATAAGTATATGTTAGAATTCAAAACACTTTACTAGAGACTTCGTTGCATTCTTTTCTAGCTACATCAACTGCATAGAAAAGAACGAGAGAAACAAACATATATCTATATGCCTTCATAAAAGAAACTTGTTTCGTCTTTAGGGCATTACAAATCAGATTTATTGGCCAAAAAATCAAATATAAAGTTAGTTTATTTTGTCAGAAAGCAAGAAAAAATGATAAATTAGAAATAAAGAACTTCTAGTTCTGAATTTTTACTTTCTATTGTCTATGTTTATAAATTGATATGAGCCGTCGTGTTGCTTATGAATGTAATTTATTACGATTTTTTTAATTTATAAATGTTTGGAAACGAAGGAAAAAAATACATAAATTCAAAAACCGTGAAGACATATGTCTTTTGACAAACATATCATACTTTAGTTTTACTGACGTCTAGCAACAATCGATACTTTCAGCAATGTTCTATCATCAATAATTTTACTCAGAAAATTCTTTTGTTGTTTTATTGTGACGCACCGAAGAACTAAAAAGGAAATTAGCGAAATTTCATCTTAAAATTTATTTTTCATACCTTAAACTTTCCAATAATATTTGCTGAAGATGATCATTTATTTCAATTTTTTCTTTTTTATAAAAAAACTGTAATGATCTGAATTTCTTCTTGTAGAATATAAAATATTTGACTGTTTCCCCCCTAAGATTAATTTTTCTGATTATAACATGCTGTTGTTCTTCTAAAAAAGTTAATTAAAGTTAAAAATAACCTTATTTAATTATATATCTGATAAGTGTAAAATTTAATTTAATTACTATAATTAGAAACGAATTAATAAATCAGGTTAATATTAATGTGTGATATGAATCTTTTAAACTCTTTAAAACTTCTTTCTATAAATTAAAATATATTACGTATTTAATCAGAATGTTACTTTTCACAGAAAATTAACATATTTTCAGAAAATGTCACGTAAAAATAGTATTTAATAGTAAAATAGTTTAATAAATTAAACTTCTTTGATGAATAACGTATATATATATATATAGGCCTATATATATTATTCTTAAAGTTAATTTAATCGCATTAAATAATTTATTCATGTAAATTTAAACATTAAAAAACATATATTTAAAAATTATTTATTATAATAATATTAAGTATATGATCAATTATAGTTTTTGACGTAAATGGGAGAGAAAAAAACATAATTTTTTATGAGTAAATTGAAGGGAAAATGTTTTTATTTAAATTTATAAAAGCATAAAGCATTTTGTGTCTTAATGAGAGCATTTTCGGAATTAAACTAATTTAGGTCAAGCGAACTGAGTTTTGAAGCTTCTGCTTCTATTTAGATGATTAATTGCTTGTGATAATATGTTATTGAAGTGAGACTCCATATCCTAATCTGTCAAAGTCAATCGCTGATAAGCGAGAGAAAGCTAACTGTTTCAATCATACTTAGATAATAGCTTAACAGGTAGAAACAAAAGCTTCTTCGACAAATTTTTCATAATTTCATTCGAAAGTCATTTTAAATTTTCATAAGGAATTAAAATTCAATACCATTTTTTCCCTGCGCAGCCAATGGAATGTACTATACATTTTTATTTTCTTAACGTTAAAATAATTAAAATTCAAGTCACGTACATTTCCACAATATAAAAGTATAAAGACTTTATAAATTTTATGTTTAATTAAAAGAAATAATTATATACACTGTTATTTTATTAATTATTTTAACTTTCATGCCTCAAATTATATAAATTAATCTAAATCAATTTCTTATAGGGGGTTTAACCAGATCTACGAAATTACTAAAGTCTTCTCTTGTTAATGAGGAATTTGGCACAACAGTTCGTTAATCAGTGCTTAGTACTTTTAAATATTTTCTTATACTTTATTAATTATACGCTAACGAATACACTTTAAACTCATTTAATTTACTATAATCAACTTTATATGACGAGAATAAAATATTATATAACTGTCTTCGTGTATTTAATATTATTTATTCAAAGTTAATTATATTTATAGAGGATTTCACTTTCGAAAATTCGAAATATTTAATTTTCTGGATGTAAATTAATATAAACTCATCATCTCTTATTATTAAAATAATTAACACAAATCAATTTATATACGAGATTAATTTTTATAAATGAAAATACATATAATCGTTAGAGGAATTTTAAATATTTTAATAAAAGTTGTATTTTATTATAAAGGTGAGAAGTTTTCAGGATATCACAGCATCTTTCATGCTCTTGAAAATGGCATGCACCTTGCGCATACTCATAGAGACAGCGATCGAACTGCAATATACTTGAAGACACCTACGGCTCAGTCAGCGATAGAAGCCAAGTAAGTAAGGACATGTATTGTATCCTATCTACAGGAGAACAACGTGTTTTATTCTTTATGTTGGATTTCTACATAGAAAAACGCAACTGCCTCAATTAAGTAAGTTCCACCCTTATACGTTCTAAAATAAGCACAGAAACATTTATTAATTCTCCGTTTGTCTGTCTGTAAGTTATTATAAGCAACAAATTTTTTACCGTTTACGATTGCTGTTTCTATATTTTACGTATTAATTGTAATTATTGCGTTAATTAATTTGATATATTATTTAAATTTATTTTTATAAAAATTTTAATATAAAATTTCTTACAAATCTGATATAAAAATTTGATTATTTAAAAAATCTTAACTGTAATATAAATGAATTGTAGAAAACTGGAAATTTTTATTATTAATGTTTTAGGTCTTACAAACTCTGTTGATAAGGGAATTTTTTTTTGTATTTATTTTTGTTTTAACCATATGAACAAAGATGCATCAATTTATAACTGNCGTGTATTTAATATTATTTATTCAAAGTTAATTATATTTATAGAGGATTTCACTTTCGAAAATTCGAAATATTTAATTTTCTGGATGTAAATTAATATAAACTCATCATCTCTTATTATTAAAATAATTAACATAAATCAATTTATATACGAGATTAATTTTTATAAATGAAAATACATATAATCGTTAGAGGAATTTTAAATATTTTAATAAAAGTTGTATTTTATTATAAAGGTGAGAAGTTTTCAGGATATCACAGCATCTTTCATGCTCTTGAAAATGGCATGCACCTTGCGCATACTCATAGAGACAGCGATCGAACTGCAATATACTTGAAGACACCTACGGCTCAGTCAGCGATAGAAGCCAAGTAAGTAAGGACATGTATTGTATCCTATCTACAGGAGAACAACGTGTTTTATTCTTTATGTTGGATTTCTACATAGAAAAACGCAACTGCCTCAATTAAGTAAGTTCCACCCTTATACGTTCTAAAATAAGCACAGAAACATTTATTAATTCTCCGTTTGTCTGTCTGTAAGTTATTATAAGCAACAAATTTTTTACCGTTTACGATTGCTGTTTCTATATTTTACGTATTAATTGTAATTATTGCGTTA
>NW_019389251.1:0-6403 GCF_000671375.1 Centruroides sculpturatus
TAAGTTAAATATTAAAAATGCTAACTATAAAAGTATTTGGGTAAATACCCGGGGCTCCTTTCACAGTTTAAAGAAGGAACCTCCCTATGAGCCTTTCTGCTCCCATATAATGACTTTGTATTTAATTTTGCCGGAGTCGGCGTACTAAAATTATCCGGAGTCGGAGTCAGGTGTTTTTTTACCGACTCCGCAGCCCTGCTACACAGGCAGCATCTTGTAGTCAAATAACTGAGTGGCAAACTTCATGATACTCTAAAAGTGTGCATTAGGTCAATAAATAAAATTAAAGTTCATCCTCTCAATTCCAGACTGTTTGTGAAGTTATGTGAAGAAAATGATGAAACTTTCAACCAATTACTTTTGCACACTGAGGTAAGGTGGTTGTCAAGAGGTGATAGTTTGCAGAGGCTTGTTGACTTGTATGACTCAGCTGAAGAGTTTCTTAGGAATGTGGATCCATCACTATGTGACCAGTTAAAACAGTGCAAGAACCATCTGTTCTATTTGGCAGACCTTTATTCGAAATTTAATATAGTACAGAAGCGTTTGCAAGGAAAAAAGTTACAATTGTTCAAGCTCGAACAATCATTATGGCCTTTCAAGTAACAATGGAGCTATTTAAATCTTCACTAGCACGATCCAATTTTAAATATTTTTCAAACTTGTGAGTACTAAAAGAAAATGAAAATATTTCCAACCATGATTTGGAGATATATATTAAACATCTTGATAAATTAAGAGAAGATTTTAAAGCACGTTTTGAAGACTTGAAGAATATGCATGTTCCCAAATGGTTTGCTAATCCATTTGATGTAAAAATAGATAATGAAGGTAGTGAACCTGGCTTAGAAGATGAACTGATTGAAATACAGCAGAACCTCGATTATCCGGACTAATTGGGGATGAAGGTAGTCCAGATAAGGAAAAATCTGGATAATTGAAACAAATACTTTAATTTGTCTTTTAATGATAATACAACACATTTTCTTTTCGATGACATATCGGTAATATTAAAAGTAAATACTGTATTTAAATCGTGATCAAATTTTCAAGAAACAAACGTTCGTATTGAATTTGGACTACTACTGACCAANAAAAAGGAGATATTTTCCACTGATTTATAATCTTAAAAAGTAATAGCAAAATTATGGATAGATGGAAATTTGCCTATAGCTCTTAAACTATACGTGTCTTAATATGTAAAATACACAATAATCTTTGAAAACATAACATAAATTATATTGGATGAAAAAGCCTCTTACTGTCATTTTACGACTACCTTAAAAATAAAATAAAAAACTCTTCAAACCTTTAACCGGAGTGCTTCTATTTTTAGAATTGCGAACGTTTTCGTCGCCCCTCTTGGGCTCTTCTTCAGGCTATAACGAATGGGCCTTTAATATTCAAATAAACATTCAATATGAATCACTTCCGAATTCTATCATTTGAAATCTTTCTGAAGTTGTGTTGCGCATGCTCCACAACTTTGGAAGCATGCGCAACACAACTTCGGAAAGATTTCAAATGATAGAATTCGGAAGAGATTCATATCGAATGTTTATTTAAATATTAAAGGCCCATTCGTTATAGCCTGAAGAAGAGCCCAGGAGGGGCGACGAAAACGTTTGCAATTCTAAAAATAGAAGCACTCCGGTTAAAGGTTTGAAGAGTATTTTATTTTATTTTTAAGGTAGTCGTAAAATGACAGTAAGAGGCTTTTTCATCCAATATAATTTATGTTATGTTTTCAAAGATTATTGTGTATTTTACATATTAAGACACGTATAGTTTAAGAGCTATAGGCAAATTTCCATCTATCCATAATTTTGCTATTACTTTTTAAGATTATAAATCAGTGGAAAATATCTCCTTTTTTCTGTTAATGCTATTGGATGGATTTTGGTATGGGATGGGAACTATAAATGTGGAAAGAACTTTGACCTCTGAGCTCCAGCATTGTAAGTTTGCTATTCAACTTCACAAATCAACTTTCAGAAGTTCAAATCTTCTTGTGGCTTATGTTAGGTTTTATAGTCATAGATATGGGAACCATAAATTCTTTCGTTGGGTTGTTATGTAGGTCTTATTGCTTAACATCAGAAATGCAAAAAATGATTTAATGTTTTTGTTAAATACTTAATCTGGGGGTCAATAAGAAGGCAAATATTCTATGAAGGGGTCGACGGGATAAAAAGTTTGGGGACTCCTATGTTAGAGGTTTAAAGATTAACATTAAACATAATGTCCTAATACAGTATATATTAAATTATCACATTTACTTGTTCAATTAAATAATTTTATTCCTTTTAATGGTTTTGGGTATATTTGTGTGTTTTCACTACTAAATTTATATTCAATGTAGTAGTGAAAACATACAAGCATTTTTTCAAAAACCACCTAAAGTGATTGGCTTTTTACAATAAGTTATCACACAAGGAACAATTATTGACATAGGCTTTATTAATATTAATGAAGAAATGCATTTTGCCTCTTCAGTCCTTATTTTTTACAAAAGAAATGATAGATAAAAATTTTATCACACATAATAATAATACAGATATTTTTTTTATTTTAATTTTTTAACTTACATAGCTAATTATTGATTACAAATTGAAATTATAAAATTGGGCAATTTACTAGATAAATGTTCAAAAATGTTGTTGTATAAGATAAAATTAAGGTAGATAAGTAAAAAAAATTTATTGAATAAATAAAATTTTAAAAAATTTTTCTTTTAAAAAATAATATAAATTGCTATTATCTGTAGATGGGTAAAAATTATGAGGTAGATAATGTTTAAAAACTTCCATAAAATATAAGACAAATTTCAAAAAATAAAACTGCTAAATAAAAGTAAAATGAGTATTTAGTGCTATACCACACAGAATGTGGTCATACATTTTGGACCCCCTTAAATCCACAGTTGCATATGCAGAATGCAGCCCCCAAACACACAGGAAGTCAGCATATCTCCACCACTATCTCCCTTAATGCTCGTGTGGCATAGTCACATCCAGCAGCACATGTACACAACGAGTCTACATACAAAATATGTAAAGTAAAATGAAATTTAAAAACTTGGAATTAAAAGCATGCAAATTTCACTGTGTGAGATTAACATAAATTGACAAAAGATTAGCACAGTGTATTATAACCGGGTGGCAGTGGGGGTGGGATCTCCTGTGGACTCTGCCAGATCTCACTAATAGCTAGATCATTATTTAAGTTCATTTTATAATCATATATTTCAATAATTTCTAAGTGTGCAAATAATTTCCTTTTTTATAATAATTTTCTCCTTTTTAAGTATGTATTTTAAATGAGATCTCGTATATTAAATGAGATCTCGCAACCTTCTTCACTACAATATATGGCCACTGCTGAATTAGTATAATTATATTTAATAGCACATAAATGTTCTCTTAGTCTGATTTTTAGAGCTCTTCTAGTTTTATCTATGTATTGATAATTCAGTTGGCAGCTGCAGGATATTTAATATATAACGTTATTTTGTTGCATCGTATCAATATTTTGAACAATACTTTCTTTAGTTTTTAGTATTTTTTAGTATTATTATTATTATTAAATACTGGGGCTAGAGTTATATTATATGGTTTTAATAGTGTTTTTACTTTTTTGAACACTATAGGGATGTAAATAAGTTTTTTATAGTTCATTTGAGTTGGTATTATATTTTTTTGGGTTGTATGGTATTGGAGATTGGTATTAAGCCATTTTTCTATTATCTTATATGGATAATCATTTAGTTGAAAAATTTTTTAAATGTGTTCTATTTCTTTAGTTTGTTCAACATAATTGCTTGTATGTGTTTTAATTTTGGTGATATACATGTTAAATATATTTTCCTTGATATACATAGCTGTACTGGAATGATTATTAACAACTTTTCTTACGTTATATGGTTTAATATATTTAAATATGTAATCAACACCTTATCACTCGCTGAGAGATTTTTTTTTTATTAAAACAAACATTTTCAATCCATTCAATGGATCATCATCAGGTTAAATGGAACAATTCATAAATAGAACAACACATTCAAATATTCAAAAATACTAATAACCGATAACATAAAAATAAATAATACTTGTAAATAATACAAATATGCACAAAATAAATAACATATTACCCATACTAAATATTAATACCGCCTACCTAACTAAATAGAGTTTCCTATATATCATACTAAAGTTCATGTGCTTTTTGTAACCTTTTAACTGCAAACTTCCAAGTGGAAGGAAGACCCTCTGCATCCCTTGCATTAATGCATTTTTCTTTAAGCTTGCTTCTATAAATTTCTATCTTTTCAGCTGTTCTTGCCAAAGTCGGAGAGTGTATCTGTTTCAGGATTTCCCTTTATTCCATTGTACCAATGAACCTTCTGCCTGCGCCATATGGGCCAATACTGTTGCATTAGAACCTTTTCTAATATCATATCTGTGTTCTTTGATCCTTATACCTAGGTTTCTAGTAGTAACCCCTACATATTCTTTTTTTATTCCTAATAGCTGGTTCTCATAGGGAACCTTATACACACCCACCTTATCTTCTTTTTTAACAACCCCTTTATCATTTCTAAGTGTTTCGTATAAATTCAGATCTATTTTTAAGACCATCTTTGTATCTCTTATATTTGTGATTTCTTTCATAATGCCTCCTAAGTGCTTGTTGTATGTAAATTTTGTGTATTTAGATGGACCTTGTACAGATTTTATATCATTACTAGCTTCTAATTTTCTAATAATTCCCTTTACAACATTCCTCTTGTAACCCAATGTTCCTGCCAACTGCATAATTCTTTCTATCTCTGCATCCCGGTCTATAATGTTTTTGCAGTATATAAAGGCCCTCCTAACCAATGCTCAAAACGCTGCTAATTTATACCTATAAGGGTCATTAGAGCTTGCAGGGATATATAGTGGGCTATATGTTGGTTTAATGAATATACTGGTGGATATATGTCCTTTGCTAAATATGATATTAATGTCTAAGAAATGTACCATTTTAGAGCTTTTTTGCTCTAGCTTCAACCTAAGGCATTCCTCGTTATCGTTAACTCTATCTACAAATTTAGCAATTACTCAATTGTTTTTCCATATAATGAATATATCATCTACATATCTCTTATAGTATACAATATCTCTTTTGAAGCTACGCAGAACTTTTCCTTCTAGTTTTCTAACAACAAGCTCGCATAGGAGCCCTGAAATTGGGCTTCCCATTGGGACCCCCCTATTTTGCTTATAAGTTTGGCCTTCGAAAGCAAAGAAGGATTTGCAACATACTAGGTTAACCATCTCTGCAACCTTCTTACTGTGATGTGCTAACATTGGGTTTACTCTATTCAAAAACTCCAAAAGTGCTTCTACACAAGATTCAATCTTAATAGAAGGGTACAAACTTTCGTAATCTAAAACAGTTCCCACTTCTTCATCCATTAAGGTAATGCCTTGTAGTTCTTTGACCACCATTACAGGATCCTTTGCCACCAATTCATCACTTTCCATCATGGAGGAGATATACTCTTGCAATCTGGAAATAAGACCTATCGTGGAAAAATGAAAAGCACCCACATTTTTCCTGGAAAAAAGATTGGAGCGGCGCATCGAACGGCAGGTGCACGTTTTCTGATAAATTATTTTTCTGTGAAAAATTTGCTGAACTTTGGAGACATCATTAATATAAATATAATTTTTATGAATGTTAAATGATAAATGGTTTTTAGTAGGTCCACTGCTCGTTTAAACTCAACGGTTTGTGCAATATTTGCTATTGGTCTAGATTTGACCAATCCTGTCATGACACGAGTCAGCGATGACGTTTTACCATATCATACGAGTCTCTTTTAGCATGTTTATACGAATATGGTCGCAATTTTTTTGCCGTTATATACGAATCCATATTATATGAACCCGTTTTATAGGGGTCTACTGTACTTTTTATATAAAACATAAAAAGTTTAATATATATTTATTTGTATAAATCAGGTGTGGCCAAACTTTTATCCTTTAGAGGCTACTTTTGTGGTAAAATATAGTCTGTGGGCAACTATGAATATGGGCAAACAATTTTAGGATTTTTATATGCTCATGTGTTAACATTCTTTTGCATTGTTCGTTGGGATAAATACAAACAGTATGGGTATGTTGCACAGATAGTCTATTATTGTAAGAATAAATTATCGAATTAAGATTTTTAAACATTAAGTGAAAGCAAATTGTTCAACTTTGGCTTCGCAGGCTACTTTTAAAACCTTTGCGGTCGACTGGTCAATTGTGGTCTACGTGTTGGACATCCCTGGTATAAATAATTACTCTTTTTAAAAAGACTTTTTGCATTAAATATGATTTTTTGATCTAGCCACATTTAATTTTAAATAAGA
>NW_019389252.1:0-4816 GCF_000671375.1 Centruroides sculpturatus
ATTTATATTATTTATTCTCATATTTTAGTTTGTATGTTTGTCTATCCGTTACTTTGCTGTGTATTTATTCTAAAATATCCTTCTCTGTCTCTCTTTACCCATTTATTCCCCTATTTATCTCTTCCAAACAATTATTTGTATAAATTACTTACAACTAATTGGTAGACGACCAAACATTTTAATACTTTTTTATATTTTTATGTCTGTAAATATTTCAAAATATTATCGAGTTACAGAAGTAATACCTTCATTTGAAACAGATTTTAATTATGTTTCTTAACTAACATAATTTCAATAACAATAAGACAATTGAGTAACTACTTATATAAATACTGGTTTATTTATCAAATAATCTAATAAATTCTTTCGAATTCTAGGAAAATCTTTAGAAGAAATTATTTAAAGAACGAAATTAAAGACAATTGTCTTAGAGATTACTTTTCATAGTTTTAACATTAAAAGAAATTCATTTAATTTCGGTTCAACCTGATAAAAATTGTGTCAAATATTTAGAAATATTGATCTTAATTATATATATAGCCTATAAATAGCTATAATCATAAAGTAACATTAATTTATGTTCTACTTTAGATCAATTAGTATAAATTGTGAGGTCTTACTAGTTAATGACACAGAACTGATTGTTAAGTTCATATAAAACTTTGATATTTACTAACTTTAACTTTAGTAACTGTATAATGTCTACTACAAGACATTATACAGTTAGAATTATAGACATTATACAGTTACAATTTACGTTAATTGCATTGTATGATGCTCACAATTGAAGTTTACCGACTGAAGATAAATGTACGATAATATTCAGGCCCGAATAGAGAGGTCTGTTTGACCTGGTTTCAAACACAGAGAAGCCCCAAAATTCAATGTTTTATGTAAAAAACACAATATAAATTTAAAGTTTCTTTTGTTAAATGCAACAAAACTGTTTTATTCATATTATATATTTTTATGTTTCGTGAATGGGGCCCCATATTTGTGACTGATTAGGGCCCCATCTCAGCTTTCTCAAGCTCTGAGAATATTTATAAATATTCATAAAAGCTTGTAATTATACGATTTATTAATGGATAAAATTAAGTTCGAACATAAATTTCTGTTTATGTCCACATACCAAGGATTAAAAAAAATAGTTCTAAAATTATTTTATAACAAAGTACAAAGTATAATATACTAAAAATTAAGAATTATTACTTTTTAAATACTAACTTATCAATGAATACCTCATTAGTGCTTTGTCATTTGTAGTGCTAAAGTTTTAAAAATTTAATATATGATTTTTATATCAATATTATTTTAAAAATTTCCAAAAATAATTATAATAAAAGTAATCATTTATTTATTAACTATGTTCAAGTGTAATGAAGTTAAATGAAATTTTAGAATGAAATTAGTATTTTTAATCTATAAAATATTATAAATCTTATTACTGCGAAATACGTTATATTGTAAACTACAGAGTATGAGACTATAAACTGTATTAATTTTATTTATTACTGAATTGGAGAAACTAGTGAAATACTCATAAATCAGTACTAAAATAGCACTGAATAATTCATTAGTACTACAATTAGTTCTGAATTAATACTTCATTATTTTTACAATTTGATTAATTGATTTATATTCATTAATTTGTAGTACTATTTTTTATTTAATAGTAAAAAGATTTTTAATGAATATTTTTTAAAATTTCCTAAAACTTGAAATAAATATAATTCGTCTATTAATTGCATTTAATTGTAATTAAATTGACTAAAATTTTAGAATTAAATTAGTGATTTTAGTTTAAAAAAGAAAACTAATATAAAATATTACATCTTAGTATAACAAAGCTTTTTATATTGCAAACTTAATTAAACTAAGAATGCTAAACAGTATTTATAATTAAGATACAACAAGCAATACTAATTTAGTACTGAATTAATCTTAATAAAGTATTCAATACAAAATCTGGTACTTTCTTACTTCCACCAATACAATTTATTTATGTAATCAAATGTCATTAGTAGTCAGTTTGTTGTATTAAATTTAAAGAAAAATAATAATAATATAAAATATTAATGAAGTTTAATATAGAATTTTTATATCAATATTATTTTTAAAATTTTCCAAAAAAATTGAAGCATAATTCCTATATTAATTTCATTACAGATATAATGAAATCAAAGAAAATAAAGTTCAGCAAAGTCTTGATTAAAACAATTTTATTGGTTGAAAAATCAAAATTTTCACTATTCACTTAAGTTATATTTTAATCATTACCTTTTCAATCTCTTATATACTCAAGCACTTTATTTTTTTTTAGAAGGCTTTTGGTGTAATCCTAACCAATTACCTATTCCATTGACAAAAGATCCTTTGCGTGAAGTAAGAGAAAGTAAGATCGCTGAAAAGAAGATATCTTTTCTTTTCCCACGGATATCGATTTAGATATCCTTCGAAACTTAGAAGTATCCTAGAAAAAAAAAATAAAAAAAATATGAGGTCCCAAAATTAGATTTTCTTTTCTAAATCCTCCTTACAATCATGTCAATTATACTGACAGACATTGATAAATGACATGAGTGGTCCCAATCTGGTAATACAGCTTTACTGCGATTGATTTTTTTTCCTTTACTGCGTTTTCTGTTGTCTATAGCTCTCAATCCCAATTTTGACTCAGTCAAGCCCTAGTTGAGGTGACAATAAATATTTCAACAATGGGACTATCGAGAAACACAAATGAAATAAAAAGAAAGAAGAACAACGTCGAGGTGTGACTATAACTCCCATTGCTTATTTTTATGCTTTATTTAATTATTTATTAATAAATATTGGTGGGGTTTTTTTTGTAAATTATTACTGTTGACAATACAATTGTTCTATTGTACAAGTTTTTCTGTAATGTTTCGTAATTTTAATTCTAATACGTGATATTTTTTTTACTCAATGCTTAGTCTTTCACAAGATAACTAGCAAATAATTACCATTAGTATAAATCTGTTACTTTATATATCACATTTTTAATGATTTAATAATAATAATAATAATAATTTTTTGTAAATAAAACTTGTTGAGAAGACAATATTCTCTGTAGCAGTTTATGATTCTAATTCTAGAATTAGAAAATATGAAATGTTTTTCAATGTAAGTGCCATTTTTCTATAATATCATTAGAAACTATCATAACATAAGTTATAATTAGAATTAATGTAATTTTATTACTAATGTTATAAATTTTTACAAATTGTTCTACTATTACAACAGATTTTTGTTATTTGTAATGGTTCATAATTCCACTTCTGGAATTGCAAAATATGAATCTTCCATAAGATCATTAGCAAAACAGTCATAGTTTACAATAAAATAGTTATTTAAATTCTTATCCAAATAATTAAAGTTATAAAATACATAATAGAGTTATATTAATTTTATAAAAGACTACAAATAGCAAATCTATGGGGACACTGGTTTGCAAAAATCATGCGCTACTCCATAGTTTTGCTTACGCCCCGTAGAAAACTAAAAATCTCGTATTAAAAGGGAGCCACGTGCTCTTAAACACACTTCTGTTGAAAATATAACTGTTCTATTAGTATGAAAATTTCTCTACGGGCTTAAAAGTTCATAATTCCAGTTCTTAAAAGTTAACTTCCATTACATAATGCTAACTCTACAAATATAATCATTAGCACAATTTACAGAGTTAATATAACTCTATTACTTATTTCTATGTTATCTTATTTAATTATTTATTTAAAAATATCGCTACATTATTTATTTTATAAACAATATCTGTTGAAAAGACAATTGTTTCATTAGTACAAAAGGTTTTTTTCCTCTTTTAATAGTTCATTATTTCACTAATTGGATTCCATGTTGTGTCTTCCACTAATTTTTCCATAAGATAATTAACTATCATTATCATAATTTATAATTAGAGTTATTACAACTCCATTACTTATTTCTATGTGGTATTACTTAATGGTATTTATTCACTAATTGCCATCATTGTTATGTTTCACAGCAGAAACTGTTAAATTTTCTATAAGATAATTAACTTTCCTTATCGTAATTTATAATTAGAATTAATGCAACGTCATTATTTATTTATAAACTATTCTATTATCTAATTATTTATTAATAAAATCAATATTTTGTTGTAAGTAATAACTGTTATAAATAATTGTGTTTCATTATAAATTCTGTAAATTTCTTTATTTTCCATTTTTTATAGTATTTTTCATAACAAAAACTTTCCTTCTTAATATAATTAATGTTAAATATCATAATTTATAATTAAACAAATATAAAAATGTTAAATGTATTTATATAAAATTTATAAATTAAGATTTTTATTATATAAATTACATTTATTGTTAATTAAATATATTAATAATTATAAATTTTCTTGTAAAAAAAAACTTNTCTATTACTTATTTCTATGTTATCTTATTTAATTATTTATTTAAAAATATCGCTACATTATTTATTTTATAAACAATATCTGTTGAAAAGACAATTGTTTCATTAGTACAAAAGGTTTTTTTCCTCTTTTAATAGTTCATTATTTCACTAATTGGATTCCATGTTGTGTCTTCCACTAATTTTTCCATAAGATAATTAACTATCATTATCATAATTTATAATTAGAGTTATTACAACTCCATTACTTATTTCTATGTGGTATTACTTAATGGTATTTATTCACTAATTGCCATCATTGTTATGTTTCACAGCAGAAACTGTTAAATTTTCTATAAGATAATTAACTTTCCTTATCGTAATTTATAATTAGAATTAATGCAACGTCATTATT
>NW_019389253.1:0-4873 GCF_000671375.1 Centruroides sculpturatus
TATAGGGACCGTAATTATAGGGGGGTCGACTGTATTTGGAATTTACGACAAACATAACAGTAATGAATTCTAATCAATATTAATTCGTAAGTAGTGCGTGTGCCAATTTCTGTGTACTGTAATCAATGTATGAAATTTTTGTTGAAGTTAATTTCAAAAATTAAAAATATTTACAGCAAAAGTTGTAAAATTTTTGCGCATGAAGAATACATCAGAATAAAGAAAAAAATTAATATATTAATTCTTTCCTTCATATTCATCCTTACCTTGCTCTGCCCCACATGAAACATAATTAGCTATTTTTTATTTTGTTAATTCGTAAGTAGTGCGCGTGCCACTTTCTGTGTACTGTAATCAATATATGAAATTTTTGTGGAAGTTAATTTCAAATATTAAAAATATTTACAGCAAAAGTTGTAAAATTTTAGCACATGAAAAATACATTAAAATAAAGTAAAAAGTTATTGAGTTAATATATAATACAGGTATACTCAATTCTTAATTCTTAAAAACTGCACCCTGACAAGCGTATTTTAAATATATTAAATTCACTTTCTAAGTATTCTACGATCTTGATTCGATTTACTTTAAGAAATTTTGTTTTTAGGTAAATTATAACATACAGGAAATCTTGTCGTTTCACCTTGTATAGTTCCAGACGTTCCCAACGTTAAGTGAATACTAAACTATTCGAACCGGCTCGAAAACCCTTCGAAAAAGAGAAAAAGTTTCCATCTGTTTTCCATTGGAACTTTAGTTGAATTATTTTTTAACCAGTAGATCCTACAAACTGAAAAGCAATAACTTCAATTTACTTATCAATTACTTGTATCTTAGTTAAAATTACTTTACCTGCATTTCACTTTAGTTTAAAATTTTGCTAGTAATAAGCGATGTATTAACGCTTAGTACGAACGTTAGGAGAAGGTAGTCACAGAGCATACAAAAAAATATATTGCTGTATTCTATATTCATTAAATAACAAGTTAAACTGTGTACAGTAGAAGGATAAATAAATTTTTTAATGTTTTACTGGTAGATTAGTCATTCGTTGTGATAAACTGTTACGTAAGATCACCTTTATAGTTATATACAGTGAAAACTGCTTAGTCGACCACCTGCATTCGACGAGCACCTGTAAAAACGGGCAGAAATTTCTGGCACGGAATAGTTTATCAATAGAGTCTTCGTATAAGTTACCTGTATTAAACCATACTGATTACCTACCATCTGTGTAACGCGACCGCGGGCATCGATTTTTGGTCAGAAAAACCTGCATACAAGACCTGTAATAAGCGACCACTTTCGCGAATGTGTATGGTCTAAACTAGGGGTCCCCAAAGTGGTCGATATCGATCCCTTGGGGTCGATAAGAGTTCTCCAGGGGTCGATTAATACACGAGGGTCGAAAGGGGGTCGATTAATACCAAAGAGGATCAATTAAACTGTCTAGGAAAAAAATAGAATATTCCAATAAAAATTCGAAATACTGATATGATCAACAACATTACTGACTACCCTAGTTATAGGTTGAGTTTTGTCTTAGCCTACACCGCTTTAAGCATGTGTTACTCTGTTTTCACGCATCTGGCAACTGTACTAGTGTTACAAACATGTTATGAACGCTGGTAGTTCTTTATACACAAACATACTGTTACACTCTAGTAGGGTTGTCATTCTAAGTATTTTATATCTAAATGTAGATACAGTATTTTGTCCTTTACATAGAAAATATCGTAATATATCGAAAATCATTAATATAGTACAGAAGCGTTTGCAAGGAAAAAATGTTACAATTATTCGAGCTCGAACAATCATTATGGCCTTTCGAATAAAAATGGAGCTATTTAAATCTTCACTGGCACGATCCGATTTTAAATATTTTTCAAACNTGCCAGTATTGGAGGTTGTTTCATAATGTCCAAAGAAACTCCTGTTGAGGTTAAACATTTTCGTATTAATTTATGCGTATTGTAAATATATTAAATATAATTTTATTTTTAAGTAAATCATAACGTAGATGAAATTTTGTCGTTTAAGTTTGTATAGCTTTTGACGTTTCCAACGTTAAATGCATTTACTAAAGTATTCGAACCCGTTTTCCATTGTAACTAGCGTAGTTAATTTATTTTTCAACCAGTAGACCTTACAAAGTAAAAGTAATAACTTCAACTTACTTATCAATTATTTCTATATTAATTAAAATTAATTTACATGTATTTTACTCTATTTCAAAATTTTGCTAATGACCTACGATGTATTAATGCTTAGTACACACGTCAGAAGTAGTTAGTTACAACGCATACTTAAACAGGTTGCTGTATTCTGTAAAAAATATTCATCAATAACTAGTTAATAATTGTGAATCAGTTATTATTTATTGTGTTCTGATCGTTCACAATGTATTCAAGTATATATTTGTACTACTTATATGCATTCAAATTAAGTAACTATTAATATTTAATTTTGTAACCTAAATCAATTATACAATAGGATTTTCCATAAAGTAATCAAATATATTAACTATTGTAAGTTATTGTTGACCCAAATATTTCAGAGAAAGGCAAATAATTTCAAATACAATCTAATATATCAATTGCATTCCATTAAGAGATTAAATGTTGCTTTGAGGTAAGATTGGTATCTAACAATTCACTTAATGATAGGAAATGGAGGAAGACTGCTTGTATTGCATGCTTTATCCGTCTTACAGAATTGGGCTTATTTTCGGTGATATTATTGCCGAACGATGCGAAAATCATCGATTAACACCCACAGAATCCAAAATTGCTATCGTTTATAGAAAAATTATAGAAGCAATTATCTTCAGTCATACGGCAATGATATGTATTCACACATTTTCCTCTGCTGACAAAATCATCGCATGTAGTCCTCTTGACAGTAGGACAAAAAAAATGCACCTTTCATGAAAGGAATATTTGCCTGCTTTTCGTTCAGCATGGCACTGATAGCACGAAATGGAAGAAAAGGTAAACTTGTATACGATCTGCCAAATTCCGGTTATCGCGGAGAAAAAGAAAAAATCTGCAAAAATCAAATAATAATGCGAAATTTCCTCTTAATAATGTATTGCTTCGTTTTGGTAATCTTTGTAATTATATTCACTTACGTAAATAGCAATGTCGTGGAACGTAAATCGAGTTACACAAGAGCTCTCTTTTGCGCCGTTTATGTTAATGTCTGTTTAATTTACGAATTTGCTCTATGCATGTGGGCGATATTGGTTGTTTATTTGGCGGGATTTGCGATTCTCGATAGATTCAACGTTTTGTCACATCGTTTGCAACGACTTTTCTTTAATTGTTCGAAGCAAGATATCTACAAATTAATTTGTTCGCATGTCGAATTGTGCGATTTTATCAATCAGCTGAACGATAAGTGGAGCGAATATGTTTTCCTCGTTTACGGTATTTTTCTGTGTTTAGTATGCTTTTTCATCTACAACGCTGTATTTTCTGATATGTCAAATCTCCTTTATGTCGTCGTGTGCATTTGCAGTATTCTTGCTGTCAGTATTGCCATTGTTGCTTCTTTTGCTACTTCTCACGTTTCTGGTTCCGTAAGTTAATAATATTAATTACTTAAACATGTGTATTTTATAATCGTTTTTAATATATGCATTTACTTTTATTCTTTAGGCTTACGATTCGTTTCAAGAAATAAGAATTATGAGTGCATTATCTCTCTCTTTAACAGAAAAGCTTAAAGTATTTCAACGAAATTATATTTTCTTTTAATAAATATTCTTTTCATTTTTCAAGATAAATTTACTATCGTTATTTCGATAAATTATAAATATATCGATAAATTTATTATCGTTATTAATAAACAGATATTAGATTTCATGAAGAGATTTCGAGAAAATGCAATAGATGCCAGTATTGGAGGTTGTTTCATAATGTCCAAAGAAACTCCTGTTGAGGTTAAACATTTTCGTATTAATTTATGCATGATGAAGTTATCTTCATGTTTTATAACATTTTAAATTTAATTTTCTAATTTTAAGTTTTTTTTTTCTATTTTAATTTTTCAGGTGTATCATGCATTGTATACCATTTTCAACATGTTTTTACAAATTCGAGATATAATGAATGGAAAAAGTACACATTGCATTCCAAGAAATGTATCATTACCATCTTACAATACCAGCCGCACTGATTAGACAAGGTTTATTCCTTAATGATTAATGTCATTATGATTAACATTAACCAAGCTAACGGTTGACTTTAATGTGTGTGTTCTGATGAATTTCTGTAAGCAACATCTACACACACACACAGATATATATATACTAGCTGTTACTTGCGACTTCGTCCGCGGAGGTTTTGCAAGCAAATCCCATTTACATTCAATATTTCAATAACCATAGTAATTGTTATTGTTATATAACACCTACCGCTGAAGAGAATTGCCGAGAATCAAACGAACTATTTTCAATTTGATCAATTTTCTGGAGCGTTTACAATCGTTCTCTACTCGAACCAATATGCAATAACAAATTGAAATTTAAAACGGTTCGAACATTTTTAAAATCGAAATAGATAAAAATATTTATAACAACGTCAGAAATGTTATTAATTTAATACACCTAACTACTCAATGAAGACTAAAACTTCTTCCTCTCTCTCCCGCGAGAAAATTTCGAAAAATTCCTTCTTAGTGTGCATTCTCATGACATACCCTACTACGACGCAGATAAAAACAAAAAATCGCATCTCAAATAGTACAGTAGAAGCCGTTCTTTCGATTAAGCCTTAATAGTCTCCCTCACTCTCCCGCGGGGGAATTTTGAAAAATCCCTTCTCAGTGTGCGTTTTTATGACGAACCCTAACTGTGTACCAAATTTCTGCT
>NW_019389254.1:0-532 GCF_000671375.1 Centruroides sculpturatus
TAATATACTCCAGCGAAGGTTTGTGGCATAGTACGATTGCCATGAAGCTTTGGGAAGTTTTTTTAATACACTCCCGCGAAGGTTTCTGGCATTTACCCTATGATAGATGGCGCACGTTTACACGAGCATTCGAGCACAGTGAGTTCGATCGATTTCAAATTGTGAAGACCATTTTCCCCCTCTAAAAAAATATCTCTATATATGCATTTGTGAACTGTTATTTACGATATTTTTAATAATTTTTGTTTAATCACTTTATTTCAACTTTTTTTTTTGCTAATTATGTATTCGCTCAAACTTTGTTAAAACCTTAACCGTACCCCGAACAACAACCGAAGTTGTAGGAAGAAATTTGCGTATTTTACCGATCTAGGTATCCCCCCTTTTCCAAATGTTAATATCGACTCAAAATAATTTAAAAAGACAAATTACAATAAAACGGTTTATTATCCAACTATCAGAAATTTCACAACATGCCAAGGAAGAAAGGAAGGAGCAATTAAATAATTAAAATTATGAAGGATTAAAAAAT
>NW_019389254.1:3081-5259 GCF_000671375.1 Centruroides sculpturatus
TCAATAATGTTAGTAGTAAAAATGACTGGTACCTCATTAACAGAAAAGTACCATTGTTTTTCTTTTCTTTGGCCAATTTTTCCGCCCTTAGCAATCCGCTTCCACGCCCACCTTGCCCACCCCCGGGACTAACCAATTCTAATGGGAAAATTCAGCAAATTATCACGATATGGATCCAGAAGTGACTATTAGAACAATAATAAATTAAAATAAGTTTTAAATCATCAAGCAGCACTGTTACATATTTTCCTCTCGGTATACCTTCATCTCCCACGTCTGTGTGATTCAATACAAGGTGTAGTCTATTTAATAAAAGAATTTTAACGAATAAACAGCATAAAAATCAAACGGCATTGCTTAAAACTATCAAATTGTTTTACCTACCCCATTCATATATAAGGAATGCGGTGACTCCGGTAAATATTGTACCAAATATGATAAATGTAAGTTTCATGGCTTTCTTAGAGAAGTCTTTTTTCCCATTATCATCTTTCTTGCGAGTGTCATCTTTGGAATATAAGTCGGCAGTTACATGATTTTTCACTTCACTAGACAAAGATCTCAAAGGGATGAGATTATTCGACCGTTTAAATTGTTTTATATTAACTAATCTATGATACGACGAAAACTGAGAAATGAATTTAGTTCTATAAATTAAACTAAACGATTCCAAACGTAAACATCTACAAAAACACGATCTACTCAACACTATGGCCGCCATTTTACTTCGACACATGCGGCTCCTACTTTTCAAATAAATACGGTTCATTCATTTTTTTATGATGTAAAATATAACAACAGTTTTTATTCGCCATTCACTACATTTTTATTATAGAAATATTAATATAATAAATAAAAATTGTTCGTTATAAAAATTTACTTAAATAATAATTAAAATACGTTTTCAAAATTTTTATTACCAGCCTCGTGGGCATTAAGAGGGCCCTCTTTTAGCCAGCCCATTATAGATTCGGCCAGGTCCATAATGGGGTTGATTGTGAGGGGCGGGACCCGACATATCCGGACGAACCACCCCGATAAATTCCTTGGGATTATTCGACTCGTATTCTTTTGTATGTAATTTCTTATTTTGCTGGGCTGCAATTTGAAAAAATTTAGACCTATAAATTCTCACTGTTGTCAGTCCGTCTGACTAGTGCGGTTCGCTATTCAACATTCCAGGAACAAATGAATCGTTCTGTTTTACGTAACGTTTTTGTAAACACCCTAACTCCTTTTAACGTTTCAGATATTACTTCGGAAGTAAACACAATAAATTTAACTTTATATTAATATGTGCTAATAATGTATAACCTACTCACGCAAACTAAGCGTCACTGTTAGCATAGCAACTGAAATAGCGAATGAAACAACCCGAAGGAAGCACTCTTTCCTTATATTGTATTAAGTAAACGGTATAAAACTTTGCTAGAAATTTAATAGCAACTAATTAATAGTTATTATTAAGTGATACTTTTTATGCTGATGATAAACTGTGGATGTTGTACTGTACGTATGTCAATAACAAGATGTTTGTAAGTAAATTTTAATCTATCTTCCATGTAGTTTTTATTTCAACTACTGTATAATCAATAAACAAGTTTAAATTCTAGAAAATAACATAGGTCTGATATGGTTTAAAATATTTCTATCAATATTATTATTGATGATTTTTAAAGTAAATCTCATCAGAAACAAGTATAGAAACAATATAGAACTATATAGCAGTCAAAATCCGTATAAGGCCGACAGTGTAGAGTAGGCCCCTTTAGCAACTTAGCGAGTGTTTCTAAGTCTATACACGGTATACTGAACCTGTGTGTAGATATAAGTCTATTACAAATTCACGATACGCATATTCTACACCTAAAAACTAAAAGTTCGGATAAACATGGTAATTAAACCGATAGGAAAAGAGTTATAGACTGTTTTATTTTCGTGCCAAGAAAAAAAAATATGTAAAGTTGCCATTTTTGCCATGCAATAAATTTAAAACAACAAAAGATTCGGGTGACAGTTTGTCTCGAAGTTCCTAAAATATTTACTCTTTGAGATTTTAATGAGTCGTGACTGGATTTGTGCTCAAAAGTTCCTTTATGCACAATCCTCAAAAGTTCAAAAAGTTCCAAAAGTTCCACGAAACGTTTTCGTCACTGCATTGCAGAAGCGCTTTATTTT
>NW_019389255.1:0-3574 GCF_000671375.1 Centruroides sculpturatus
AAGTTAAACCAGGATTGTCTACAAGTAAATTGTTAAGTAGTTTTTAGTTTATAATTTACATAAATTAATCGATTTTTAGTGAAAATAAAATATTTAAACACGGACAAATTTTTATTGAGACCTCAGAAAAATGAGAAAGAGAGTCATAGCAAACAAGATGAACACCAGAAAACTTCATCAAAACAAAAATATGATGAAAATTACATCTAATATCTACTATATAAAGCTAAAAAACTGGGTTCTGTCACGTTATGCCAAAAACGGCCACTAGGGAAGCCCTAGCTCTTATTTAAATTAACAATAAATTCGGTATATTATTATTTGATGCAGTTTTTTGCATTTTTGGCTGCATTTTAGTAGGGTATGCCATGAGAAATTCAGTTTTTTTTTTTTTTTTTTTCTTTCTGTCACTGTATGCAAAAAATGGCCACTAGTGGCACCCCTAGCTATTATTTAAATTAACAATAAATTCGGTATATTATTATTTGATGTGGTTTTTTGCATTTTTGGCTGCATTTTAGTAGGGTATGCCATGAGAAATTCAGTATATTATTATTTTTATTTGTAATAGGAATTTATTATTTATACCACNAATAAGTAATATTGGGTTTACATAGTTTCATAATATATAACATGCCCTGTCCACTTAAACATCTATTCAGGAGCAAAAGAGATATTTTTCCAACATTGCGTAAGTTTATTTAGTAATTTCTATAGGAAAGCAATTTCTGTTGTTGAAAAAAGAGAGATTTTATTAACATAATCTTATTAGAAGAACTATTACTTGTTCTAGTGATAAAATAACTCAAGGTAATCAATTTAAGATGATTTAGCATAATATATAAGTAATTTCTGGCTGTAAAAGATAAAGACTACATTGCAAAAATTGATACAAAAAGTGGAATTTTATTTTGTTTGGGCAAATGTTCAAAATGACTACTTTCAGGCAATACAAAAATGTAAACAGTCAAACGTTGTATTATTAATGGCACAGAAGTCCTGTTGTCACTGTTTCACAGGCCTTTCGTATGTATCCCTAGTTGATCAACAGCATGCAGCCCTGTTAGGTACACATCATACACTGATGCTTTTAGGTAGTCTCACAGGAAAACTCCTGATGGGTTAAGTTTGGGAAAAGGGGTGAATGGGGCCATGTTGTCCTATTCAGCAGTTGTTAAACTGCTCTATGAGCCATCAATGCACATCTATCCAGAAATGAGGCTAGGTGGGCTATCATGCCTTTTAGGTTTAAATTTGATCAAGAAAGCATTTGAATTTTTGAAACATTTTTTAAATACTTGTGAATTGAATCTAAGAATAAATGTCAATGATAAAGTAATGTTCAGATGTTCTTCCATTGACATCTTTATTTTTTGGTTCCAAAGAACACCAACAATTTATTTTATCAACTATTGTCCAGTTCTTACAAATCCACAATTTTATCAGTTTATATACAGAATATAAATAACACAAACAAAATATTAAAAAACTCTTGGAGAATCTCTACATCATTCTCAAAAGAATATTTTCCAAAGTCCAATTCTATTGAACTCATCAGTCGGAATCTTTTTTTTTAAATCCAATCCATGGCAAGACTACTTTCTGGAGGAAAAGAACCATTTAACATTTCGTACAGTATGTTCCAAAACACACAACGTTTTTCAAATTCAAATCAAAAGATTTGATTTTACTAAACCTAACAGAAAATTTCCAAAAATACTCAATATATTATGAATTTGTTTGAAATTTTCTAATAACTGAATACTGTATTTGAGTTATAGTACATTATGAAAGTTAAAATAATGAATCCAAATAAAAAATGTGAAAAATTTAACGTGAGAATTTTAAAAAAATGACATTTTTTAATATTTTTATTCTAGCTGTTTTATTTTAGTTCAATTAGTTCATTGAATATTTATTTAATCATGACTTTATTATTATTATATTCCATAATAATAATTTAAAATTTATTTAGAATATTTATATTTTATTAGATATTCAACAAGATGCCATACATATTTATTCTAAGTATATTGCTCAAGATGCTCCTCATCTTATTGATATATCTGTAAATCTCAGGAATGAAATAATTGGTATGATTTTACAATTTTTGAATATTTGTATTTATTTTTGTGTTTTAAGAATGATTAGCTTTTTTTCTGTTGTTGATTCTTACAGAAGATTACTTAGTAACTTTTTTTGGTCTTTGTCATCTTTGTTACTTCATGGTTGATATTCAGCATAAATGTTTTATATAGTTAATTGAAAATATATTTTGATGATTTTGATTTTATTTATCACAATATGATTTATTTTTAAGTGTTGGAAAAATTTATTGCAAGAAAAAAAATGCTATAAATGTTTTTTACTGAAACTTAAATTTAAGATGTACAGAGTAATTCTCTTTTTGCTTTTTTATATTCTAAACCAAATTTAAACAAAACTATGAAGAGACATAGAATGAATATGAATGACATGTTTTCTTGTAATATCATTAATAACAGTTCATTAAATTTATAAAGTTTATGATCAATTATGCTCTCCAGTCACTTAATAGTATTAGTTCAGAGTCAATTAATAACTTTTTATAATTCAACAAATCATTTAATGTTAACTGTAATTCTGCAGTATTGATAGTTTGTTATATAACACACACACACACACACACACACACACACACACACAGGGTGTATCAGAATAATGTTTTAAAAATTTGGGTTATTGTAGAGGATGAAATTTTGAACGTTTTGATATAAGAAATTTCGGAAATTTGAACTAAAGTGTCTACAATGGTAGGAAGTGCATGACCGTCCTTCACTTTGGTAGCTACCCTTCCGTCCATTGATGTCATGTTATTGCTGCGGATGGAAGATTGTAAACACATAACTACAGTAGTCTAACTGAGCCCATGTACAGGATGTTGTATACTTAGTGCTTGTCGTCCTTCAGGTCAACCCTTGCATCCACTGGCACTGTGCTGTAAATACACAGCTAGTCAACGTGAGTTCCTTGTGTATGCAACACCTGTAGGAACAGTTCATAAGCTTATGGAGCGCATCTTTACAGCATTTAATACCATCAGAGGGGAGCATGGCATCTTACAGAGAGTCAGACAAAACGTGGTTTTCGTTGCACATTATGTAACGAAGTTGGTGGTCGTCACATTGAACATTTACTCTAAAGTAGTGCAGCCACTGATTCAATGTACAGTTTGATTGTACTCTACTGTTTTGTCAATAAAACTTGTCATAAATACTGTATTCTGCTGTTTCATTTATCATACCGACCACATAGAACATGCAAAGTGCTGTAGAAACTTTATATCTCATTTCTGTCTATAAGTTCCTTATATCAAAACATTCAAAATTTCATCTTCTACAATTCCCCAAATTTTTAAAACGTCATTCTGATACACCCTGTGTATGTATATACATATATTACAAACTTATTTCATTAGTAAAAGTGCATAGTTGCAAAATAATTCATTTTTATTGTTTGGGCTCCAAACAGTTCAAATCCGCTACTTTTGGAGCACAACCACGCTACTTTTTAACCTTCAGATCCGGCAACACTG
>NW_019389255.1:3597-5905 GCF_000671375.1 Centruroides sculpturatus
GCATAGAGCCTTTACTACATGAAAATGAAAATTAATGAATACACTGTGTACAGTAATTTACCTGATAAGACAGACCTCAGAAAAATACTTCATGAGAGCTTTTATACTTTTATAAAGCTGTCTATAATGAAAATTAATTAGCTAAGGATTTTTTTGCCCTGCCAGGGTGTGGCCGAGTTATCCGGAGTGTCGGGTTATCGAGAGCCGAGTTTTCGAGGTTCTACTGTATAATATAGAAATTACAGTAGAGTAATGTTAAACATCAAAAGAAAAGTTCACTAAAAAAAAAACAGTTAAAACATGAGTATTTTCATTTTTAATATGTAAGGATCCTTCAGGTTACAACAAATTTCTATAGATATTGTTTTAGAATAGAACAATTTGATGATTTAAAAAAAGTCTTCAACTTACATCTGTTTGTTCATAAATGATTGATTAAAATATAAAAGGAGGGGGAGTAAAAATTTTAAGAAAAATGCGGACGTAATTTATGGACAAAATAATTGCAATAATAGACAAAAAAAAATTTATACATAAAAATAAAGTTATTTACAACAAAAAATAATCAGTTAAATTATTTATGAATAATACTTAAACAAAACTAACAAAACTCTTCCAGTTTCTAGGAGCCAGAAATAGTGTTTTTCTGTTTGAAAATGAAATTATGGTAATTATTTTCATCATCTGTAATAAAACACATAAATCGTCATCATAATACATCTAATATAGATCAGAATCTAAGAATTTTTTTGATGTTTGACATTATTCTACCATGAAATCTATTTTATAGTTCCTTTTTTTCAATTATAAAGTTATCTTTCATCATTTAGTGGAAACAAATGAGTGTTTCATTAAAAATTTTAATGTAATAGAATTATAACCAGAAAGATAGATATGTTTATTTTAATAAAAACTTTGAGGACAAATTAAATAGTTATGAAACTATTAAATTTGTCCTGAAAGTTTTCATAATAAAATTCAAGAACAAGAACATGAGATGTTTTATGGTTAACAAAATTTATACAACTGTTAATTAAGGAAACTAAAATTTTTATTTGTGAAATGTTTTACAGTTAGAATACAAAATTTAAAGCATATTAAAGTATATTCAAAAGTGATGACAATTATTTTATTAGAATAGTTAGACTATATTTAGTAACTATTGAAAATTAAAAATTTTAAAAATACAGAAAATTTAAAATCAATCAGAATAAAATACAAGCATGATTGAATTTTGAATATATTTTTTTGTAATCTAGATGATTTCAATTACTTATGAGTCTGTAGCTTGAAGTAAGCTTATAGAATAGAAAGAGAGATGAAAAGAGAGGGAAGAAAATGATAAAGAAAAGATATAAAAATACTAAAAGTACTTTTATAACTTTTCTTTATCATCTTGTACTTTTTATGAGTCTTTTTTTTTTTCTCTCATTTTTACTTTCTGGCTCTGTTATACATAACAGAGGGAAAGTATGGCAATCAGTCAAAAAATTTGGGTTTTTTTTTTTTCTGTATGTATGGATGTTTTTGTGTGTGTATGTGGCACAATTTTGTTCATTTTCTTTGAAGCTCAATTCCTGTGCTTTTTGTTGAAAGTTTCTGAAATTTTCCAGAGTTTGTTTTTTAAGGGGATTGATGCTATTAAATTTTGGTGATTATAGGATGATGGCGTGAAGGAGATAAAGCAGGTTGTGTGTTTCTCCAGTAGAGTCAGACTTAATGAGGATTTTTTCATTATTAGCATTTACAATTTTTTATAAAATCCATTCTTACTCTTAAAATTAAGCTTTTTGCCATTTTATAATAATTAAACTAAAAAAAGTTTTTAATAATAAAATGTCATAACAGATGGCGGCCCTCCACAGTTTTAAATGTTGACAGGAATGATAAGCACCTCTTTGCTGGACTTTTTTCTTCTATTTCTCTCTTTTTTAAAAATCTTTTTATGCACTTCTCTTTGAAAAAATTTAGAAAACAGAAGCAGTAGTTTATCATTTGTAAATATTTCATTATTTTTGTGTATTTTTTTTATTTAGTCTACTATTTTTATGTATTCCATTTTTAATATAGAATATGCAAAAATGAAACAATCTCAAATTTATGAAAACATTTCCTTTTACATTTTTATAGCAACTGCTTTGTTTTACAAAGAAAATGTAGTTTATTTTTGTCAATGGTTTAAGATAACCAAATATTATAACCAAGAAAACTCAAACTGATATTTTTACTTTGATAATTTTAGAAAATCAACATTATTCTAAAACAAAGTTTATTTTAATATCATTTATATTATCAAACCATTGGCATT
>NW_019389256.1:0-5740 GCF_000671375.1 Centruroides sculpturatus
TTTTAATATGAATATGATATGTATAAATTAACATGATTTGTATAAATGAAAATTAACTCCCTTTAACAGGGTAACTTTCCCTTTATGTTAATAATGATGATGATTATTACTATTGTCATCCTAATAAGTTTCATTGCTCTTTTCATCAATATAAAGTAAGTTTTGAAGACTAAAAATGACAGGCTGTTAGTGTTAACATTCAATAAATTTAAGGGTGATAGAGGTTCATAAGATGAGTATTTTTCTTTCCTGGCTGTTATATGGAGGGAAAGTATAGCAGTTTGGCAAACAATGACTCCCCAGACTTTTACATTTTTGGACTTAGGACACCTTGAAATGTTGAGAAATGCAAAAAAAATTCAGGGGTAATTTCTGTATGATAGGGATGTGTGGGTAGGTGGCATGATTTTGTTAACTCTGTTTGAAGCTCAATAACTCCTGTGATTTTTGCTAAAATTTCTGAAATTTTACAGAGAGGTTTGTTTAGGGGGATTGATATTGATGGTATTAAATTTTGATGGTTAAAGGTTGAGGGGTGGGGCAATATGGGGGTTGTGTGTATCTCCAATAGGGTCAGACTTAATGATCATTTTACTTGTTATTAGCATTTACAATTTTTTATAAAACTCATCCCTGCTTCCAAAATCAAGCTTTTTGCTGTTTTATAATAGTTCAAAATATAATAATAGTAATAAAATATGATAACAGATGGCACCACCAAAATTTTAAATGTTGCTGAGAAAGTTGGGCAACTCATTGCTGGTTTATTTATGAAGCAACCTAGAGTCTTAAACAAAAATTAGCAGAGCTGTGGTCCACAGAAAATTTGGATGCAGCTATATGTTAGAAACCATCATCACACTTACATTAACCTTCTCTTTCTTACTATGGGTGTGTTTACTTTTGAGCTAATTTTACTGTCAGCACACTAAACCTGTATTATACTTTTGTCTGAGCGCCATGCTCATTAGTGTTTAGAGTTGTGTGATGTCATTTTTAATGGAATTAGTAAGCTCAGAGTGCTAGCTAGTTTGCTGTTGAGCTTTGCGCTAATTCAATATGGCTGCTCCCATGAAAAAATGACTTTCTTGTACAAGAAACGAAAATGGAATTATTGAAAAAAGAAATGGCAGAAAATATTTTTATTGGTAAATTTCAATTATTTGTTGTATAAAATGATTAAAAATGATTTTTACTTTTTTCTGAATGTCTGCTAGACTATAAGTAAGTTATAACTGTATTAGGATGTCACCCGAAGCAATGCACAGTCATGTCGCCCAAAAACTATGTCAAATATGCTGGGGCTACCAAACCAAGGATGCATTTGGATAAAGAAGTTAGTCCAGAAAGAGAAGAGGAAGAAGACAAGTATAAGAGTAGGTACAGTACTTTAAACATTGGAACATTGAATGGGAAGAGTAGAGAGAGTTGGTTGATCTTATGCAAAGAAGGAGAGTGAAGATTTTATGCCTGCAAGAGACAAGATGGAAAGGAAATAAAGCTAAAGAACTTGGTGAAGGGTACAAGCTGTTTGTGAGGGGAGCGAATAAGGGAGGAAGGAATGGAGTTGGTATCATAATTGATAAAGTTCTAAAAGACAGAATCTGTGAGGTTAAACGAAGGTGTGAAAGAATTATGAGCATTAAGTTGAATGTTGGTAGAATTTTTATTACAGTTTTGTGTAACTCCGATCCTGGTTGTGTATTTGATTCTCAACGTTGATTATTCTTTATGCACTTCGTTCATCCCAGTGATCAGGTTTTCTAAATCAGGCATCACTTTTTCAGGTCGTATGTAGGAATCACGAGGAGGAAACATGGGTCCATGTGATAGTGAGCAGATGAAAAAATCTGGAGGTGATATGCTGGGACAACATATCTCCAGATTTTCTCATCCACTCACTATCACATGGACTCATGTTTGCTCCTCGTGATTCCTACATACGACCTGAAAAAGTGATGCCTGATTTAGAAAATCTGATCACTGGGATGAACGAAGTACACAAAGAATAATCAATGTTGAGAATCAAATACACAACCAGGATCCAGAGTTACTACAAGAAATCAATGGGAAAATTGATACCTTCTAACATAAGCTCGAAAGAAGCCTATCCATAGGTTATCAAAAGAAATTTGATTGGATTCTCAACAAGCAAAAACCATGTGAGGTACTACTACAATTTTGTGTGTATGATTCTCAGCCAGGTAGTGGAGAAGAAGAAATGACAAACTTTTGGACAGATCTTGACCAAGTTATAATGTGTGTTCCTATGAATGAGAGATTAATCTGTGGCAGGCAATTTAAATGGTTATGTTGGGAAGAGGAAGAATGCAGAAAGAAGAGTTCTTCAGAGGTGGAGTGTGGGAGAAAGGAATGGAGAGGGAGAAAGACTAGTCTATCATGCTGTGGCTTTTGACATTGCGCTAGTTAACACCTACTTTGAGAAGAAAGTGAATCAACTGGTTACATACGTGAATGGAGGTAGACAAGCCAGATTGATTTTTTCTTGTGCCGCAGGAGACATCTGAGTGAAGTGAGAAACAGTAAGATGTTAAATTGGAGAAAGTGTTGCTGCACAACATACAGTTCTCCTGATGGATTGTGATTTTCTTATGGGCCATTGTAAGAATTGTGTTAACCAGATTGAACAAAAGATCAAATGGTGGAGATTGAAAGAGGAGGAATTAAGGAGAGAGTTTAAGGTAAAAGTGTTAAAAGAAATCCAGTTTCTGGATGATGTGCAAACATGGTGGTTGCTGAATAGTAATTGCATTTTGAAAGTTGGAGAAGAGGTTTTGGGGAAAACTTCAGGGAAGAGATTGCCAGAAGGAAAGGAACTTTGGTGGTGGAATGCTGAGGTACAATCTGTAGTTAAACAAAAGGAGGAGGTAAAGAAAAGGTGGGATTTGATCAGAAGGCCTGAAGATAAAGAAACTTACCATTTGGCAAATAAAATGACTATAAAAGCAGTGGCTATTATGAAAGCAAAAGCTTTAGAAGAGGCTTATAAAGTTTTCAAAAGGAAAGGTTGTGAAAGGCAGTTGATGAGAATTGCCAAAGCAAGAGATAAGGCATCAAAAGATTTTACCATTATTAAACTGATTAAAGATGATAAAGGAGTGGTATTACAAGATTACGAAAGGGTCAAGGAAAGATGGAAAGTATATTTTAGGAATTTATTGAATAAAGAAAATTCCAGAACTTTAGACGAAAATGGAGAGGCAAATGAAGGAGTGGTGCAAGATATTAGCAGAGAAGTGGAAAGTGTGTTTAGGAAAATGAAGATGGAGAAAGCAATAGGCACTGATCGGATTCCAGTTGAGGCTTAGAGGTATGGGTAAGGAGGAAATTGATATCTTCTGGGTCCTTATGAAGAAACTTTGGCAGCAGGAAAAGATCCCTAGATGAATGGAGGAAGAGCATTCTTGTGTCAATCTTTAAAGGTAGAGGGGATGTACAGAGTTGCAGAAATTACAGAGGTTAAAGATATTGTTCCATACTATGAAGATTTGGGAGAAATAGTAGAAAGAAGGATTAGGCAGGAATCTGAGATTGGAGAGGAACAGTTTGGCTTTTTGCTGGGAAGGAGTACAGCTGATGCTATCTTTGCTCTAAAACAGCTGATGGAATGGCACAGGGAAATGCACGAAGATTTGCACAAGATGTTCATAGATCTAGAAAAGACACAGCTGGATGGCCAAGCGGTCAAGGTGGCAGCCTACTGCTCTGGGGGATCCGGGATTGAATCCAAATGGGTCAAGGAATCCCCAGGAATTTTTCGGGGGTGGTCCATTCGGATATGTCAGGTCTCATCCTCACCATCCAGTTGCCCCATTGTGGGCCTGGCCGAACCCATAATGGACCTGCTATAAGAGGCCCTCTTAGTGCTCACAGGGCATAAAGAGTAAATAAAAAAAAAAAAAGGACTAGAAAATGCATATGATAGGATACCAAGGCAAGAGATATGGAGATGTTTGAGGGGAAAAGAATGTTCCAGAAAAATATGTTAGGCTCGTCAAGGAAATGTACGAGGGAGCAGAGACTCAAGTTAAGAGTAATGTGAGCACTGCAGAAGGGTTCTTCATTAATGTTGGTTTGCATCAGGGATCGGTCCTTAGCTCTTATTTGTTTGACCTGATAATGGACGTGTTGGTGTGTGACGTGAAGTGTGAGGCTCCATGGAGTATGCTGTTTGCGGATGATATTGTGCTGTGTGAACTCTCCCAAACCAAGGCTGAGAAGAAACTGGAAGATTGGAAGAAAGGGGCATGAAGATTAGCAGAACTAAATCAGCTTATATGACTCTAAATGGTAGAGACAAGTGTAATATTAAAATCCAAAATGTGTCACTCCCTTTTGTTCTGAGTTTTAAGTATCTTGGGACATTTGTCGAGATGGGAGGAGGATTGAACTCAGAGGTGTAGCATAGAATTCAATGTGGATGGATGAACTGGAGGAAGCTGAGCGGTGTGTTATGTGACAAGAAAGTTAGCTGCAATCTGAAAGGAAAATTGTAGAAACCAGTTGTTATACCTGAAATGTTATATGGAGCTGAGACATGAGCAATAACAAGAACCCAAGAAGGAAAGATGGAGGTGGCAGAGATGAAAATGTTGAGATGGATGTGTGGAGTGTCAAGGAAGGATAGAATAAGAAATGATTTTATTAGAGTTTCTGTTAAGGTGGGCCCCTTGAGCAAAAAGATGAAAGAATGTAGGTTGAGGTGGTTTGGCCATGTAGAATAAAGAAGTGACAATTAGGTTGAAAAGAAGATCGGAAAACTGGTAGTAAAAGGAAAGAGAAAAGAGGAAGACCAAAGATGCATTGGAAAGATAAGATGGAAGAAGACTTGAACCAGAGGGGACTTAAGAAAGAAGAAGCCCTTGATAGGGAGAAATGGAAAAAACGTATTAGAGAAGGAAACACCAACCCCATATGAACATGGGAAAAGGCAAAGATAAAGAAGAATAACTGTAGATGACTTTTTTCATAAACTGAGAGGGTTAATGTGAGAAAAATTAAGTTTGACTCATTATTTATGATTAAAAGTGAAGTTTACCTTATACAAGTTTTGAATTTTCAAAAGTGTTAACTTTAGAGTATTAAATAAATCATAAAGAAATGAACAGCATTAATAATAATCCAAAATTATGTAAGTTTGTATACTTGAATGAATTTTCACTTATATGTGGGAATGACTTCTCAAGAAATTGTATCATTTGAATAAAAATTCTTATTTCAACTATTTACATTTTAGGAATTTATAAAGTTAAATACTACTACTATTTTCATAGCATTAAGTAAATACAGTACAGTAATACCCCGAACTTACGCGATAGGTGGGACCGAGCGGTAACCACGTAAGTCGAATTCGCGTAAGTCGGGATATAATTTCGCATATAAATACATACAAATAATTTTTAATTGGGGCCGGAGACTAAAGAAAACAATAATTTAGAAAAAATGTTTAATAAAATCTTAGATAATACATATGTATAACAAATTAGGCCTATATTATTTTACAATTTTTCACATTTACTTGATTATTACGCCATAATTTTAACATTGTTTCCATCTCGGCGATAATACTGTGACGTTTACGAATGATGCTTGAATTTAAAGATTGAGCATTTTTCACAGCTTCGAGAATTTTTTCTTTGCCTTTTATAATTGTTCTGACCGACAATTCCGGTAGATCAAACTTCTTTGCCAATTCACAAATTTTCATTTTTGTATCGAA
>NW_019389256.1:5941-6938 GCF_000671375.1 Centruroides sculpturatus
ACACAGTAGAGTCTCTCGAGTCTCCGTAGATATAACAAACACAGAAATAAATAACACAAAATAAATTGTAGCTATGTGTGGATTCCGCATGACACATCCGAACATGTAAGCTGAACAATAGTGTGTGGGGAGTGAGTAATCAAGGGTTGTGTGGCGCTCAAACAAAAGACGAATTGACGAGATTTGAAAATTGCGTAACTCCGGGTTTGCGTAAGTCGGGGTATTACTGTACATCATAAAAACATAAATAAAAAGAATATTATAAATTACACAATAAAAATATACAATTTTATTAAATAGTGATGATATACAATTATTTACAATATACAGTGATAATTTGGTTTTTGTTGATAATCCGTCTGAAAACAATCAGCAAAATACAAAACCGACGAAAACTGAGGCAATTATTTCCATATGAATCAATGTAAATCCAATTAATTCATTCTAGACACTCCAAAATACATACCAAAAACACATTTTGTAGAGAATAAATATAATGATTAATACTAAAAACAATATAAAATGAATATAAAAGCGGCTGATTTCAGCAATCTTAATGTTGCTCTCATATTTTTTCGTGATTTTCTTTGATTGTGTTCCTGGCCTTCTTGTTCGAAAGGCTGGCTCTTGAAACTTTCTTTGGTCCTATGATAGAGCAAAAAGGAAAGAAAAGCAATGGAATTGTTTGGCTACATGTGCGGGGTAATAATATTCACACAATGAGAAACAATACCATACTGAGCAGGAAAACACTTGGATCGTCCTTTGTTTTCACGAAATTAGCAGAGTGAGGTCACGTGGCACGCTGATGAAATCTGAGGCAATCAATAAAAACTGAGACAAATTTTTTGCAGAAAAAATCGACGAAAACTGAAACTGACAATAACAAGTCAATGAAAACCGAGGTATTACTGTATATGTAATAATAATTGAACAAAATCATACAAAGAATCTTTTATACAACTACAGTATGAGTATTTCTACTACAGTAGAACCT
>NW_019389257.1:0-6695 GCF_000671375.1 Centruroides sculpturatus
AGGCAGCCAAACTACTTTCTGCCGTCCAATGCCACGCTACGGAGAGTTTAGGCTAGTAAGTTCAGTTTACTATCGTCTGTACAGTATGTAAATTAGGTACCGTAAGTCTAATAAAGCACTGTAATTTTATACATTTCTTGTGAAAGAAACATTTCTTCATCAATGGTCATAAAAATTATTTATATTAATGATGTCTCCAAAGTTCAACGAAGTTTTCGCAGAAAAATAACTTATTAGAAAACACAGCCACCATTTGGTGCACTGCTCCGTGACGAAAACAAGCTTGAGCAATGGCGACGTCAAATGGTGCACACTCGGTAAGTAATCCTACAATTTTTTGTTTATAGCGTAGTTTATACAGATTATTCCCAAAAAAAATATACATATTTTGGAAATGTTGAGTCAAATTAGTATAGAATCGATTAATTTTATGGAAGAAAACCTTTCAAACAGCTGTACTCCGTAAACTTCACACGTGTCGGGCTGTGATTGGCAAGGACTCGTAAGAAATCGATTCATAAAGAACGGAACGTATCTACCATGTTATAGGGGGGTCGACTGTAGTAATTTTGATTCTCATTATAATGAATGTGATATTTTATATTAACCCAGTTTATTTTTACATGCCATAGTTTTTCAACTCAAAACCAGATGGAATTAACAAGAAAACATTCATGAAACACATGTGCTATAGTCTCTTGATTTCTGCACCAGGAGCACTGGTCATTTCTTTCTGTGATAGATATGTAAATATTTCTTGGTCATTACAATATTCAATAGGATTCTCCAGGTGAGCATTTTACACTCAGGCCATCCACATTTTTTCATGTGTCAACATAATTATACATATTGTTTAAGCTCATGTTAGTCCTAGCATGTTTATGTATTACATTATAAATAGGAAAATTTTCCCTAGCACTATCAGTTGTATTTAAATTTTGTCTAATATTATTTGCTAATAATTTCTCTACCTTTTTGTATTTTTTCTTATTTAATATGCATGGGTTAGTGCCCTCCACCGGAGTAAATTTTTTGATATCTGCCCCCTTGATTTGGATTTTTGTGCATGGTGAGGGTACCTCCTAAGAGATGGTAAAGGAAAGTTACTAAATCATCTCTGGGATATGAATGCTTGCCTACAACTTTGCTATGTGTATGGTATGGTGCTTGTGATTTGAAATAAGTGGTTTCTGTGAACCAGACAGCAGGGAAGGCCAACTCCATCGGCAACCACTGTGTTTTTTTTTTTCACTCTATTTTGTGTGTGTATATGTAAAGTATTAAGTTATTTGTATGCCTTTTTACAACGATTATCGACACAAACTGTGTGTCGGAAATAGCCGTTACCTAATGGGTACTTTACGCGGATTCGCGTTAATGTGCCAGGTCTGGACTTTAAGCATGCACCAAAAGAAATAATTACAAAGTTAGTCAAAAAAAACAATCCAATATTTAATAATAATTCTAGTAATAACTATGTACAAAATTTAGTAACAATCAAACAACAATTTATTCAAAGAAAATCAACAATAAGAATCAACCCTACAAAACTCAAATCAATCTATTTGCTAACTTGAATCTATTCCCCTTTGGAATTCAACAAAAAATTCAAAGACTTAACCTATGTACAACAAGTCTTATGAACTTAAGGTCCTAACCTGAATATACTAGGAACCTTTTTTTTCAACTCTCAAGACTTTCTAATCTTCGATCCACAAATTGAATAACTTCTAATCACCTTGGAACACCTTTATCGCTATCGGACACTGCTGCTGTTCGCTGCTACAAAGCTCGCCACACTCGTTGCTAACAGAAGCTCACCTCGATCATCTTTGCTTGAGGTACAGGCTTTATACAATGAGGTGAAGTCACAATTCTAATTGAGACCACTCCCCTCATTTACATACTTATCTCTAACATTGAACTTTTCCTTTTTGCCTGGGAGCCTATTTTCTGACAATACTCGCTAATTTTTTACATTATTCTTTTTGACAATTTTCAGGATGTTTTATTCTTTAAGGTTTAGCAAGTTCTTGAGTTGTGCTTGTGGGGTTCCCCCCCTCTTCTCGGTGTGGACTTACTTTTTTCCGCTCGAGAGCGCAAGTGTGCATGAGTTTTTTATGGTGTTTCTTCTCATTGGTGAGTTGGTTTTTTTTCCTCTTTATTCTGTTTTTAAGTTTCTAAGTGAATGGTGAGGAAACCTTCGTCCTAACAAAGCATAAGCCCCAAACAAAAATAAAATAAAATAAAAAGTAACTAAAAATAGCGCTCAGACTTAGTTCCTTACATATATATTTATTTCATATGAAACAAAAAATAATCACATTATTCCAAATCTGCTTTTTCTTCTGGACATGCAATGCCTATTGATGCCACTGAAGTGTATGTTAATCAAAATATTTGTATAAAAGAAGACCTACTGTATTTCTGTTTTCAGAGAATATTATATTTAAATAAGATTTATTATAAAAGTTATGACATTTATGGAAATTTTGTATCTAACAAATGCATGCAAGTTTTTAGAACATCCTGTCAATATAAATAATTTGCTTGTGATTGAAATAGTGGTTTATGTATGGTTCAGTGAACCAGACAGCAGGAAGGCCAACTCCATTGGCAACTACTACTACACTGTGTTTTTTCATTTGATTTTGTGTTTATATTAAAAGTGACCAGATATGTTAGGTTGAAATGTGGGACACTTCTGTGTTGTGGGAGCTAAGATGAGGTGGGCCGCCTACATACATATATATATATATAATAATAACTAATTCATTAATAAATAATTTAGTAGAAAAATATATAAATACATAAATGCATAAATAAACTTAAAAATAACTCCTTTATAGAAAAAAAAATACACAACCTAACTATTGTTAAAATAGTCAAATAATTATTAATGTCTATTTTTTATTAATATTTTCTGGCAGAGTGAATTTTTTACAATACATCATCATTTGATACGAAGGCTAGTTTTTAAATAAGGAGAAAAATACTGTAAATTTAATTAAAATTATTTTTTCCCATATTCTACATACTTTTATCTACTTTAATACATAATTTCCATTTTTGTTCAAACATTTGTCATATTGCTCAACAATTTTCTGAATTCTGACTTCAAAGAAGTCTGCCACCTGTGAAAAAGCCGAATCCGTGACTGCAGTTTTCACTTCTTTGTTGTCGTTAAAGGAGTTTTTGGTGGTTAACGGTTCAAGTATTGAAACAAGTGAAAACACTGGGTGCAAGGTCTGGACTGTAACTGATCCAGTTGTTCCCATCCAAAAGAACTGATTAGACCTTGTGTTTGTGTAGAAACATGTGGCCTTGCATTGTCATAAAGCAACATCACACCGGAAGACAGTAAACCATGCCGTTTGTTTTGTACAGCATGCTGGAATTTTCTCAAGATCACACAATTGCATCAGAATTGATTGTTGTACCTCTTGGCATAAAATCCACTAACAAAATCCTTTTCCTGTCCCAAAAGACAGTTGCCATAATTTTCCAAGCTAAAATGGACTGTTTGGTTTTCACTTTGGTTGGCGAAGATGTGTGTCCCGTTCCATTGACTGTTGCTTGGACTCAAGAGTCATGTGGTCTCATCTCCTGTAACGATGTGGTTCAACAATTCATGTCCTTCCTGATTGTATTGAGTCAAAAACGATAAAGCACTGCCCAATCTTTTTGTTTTGTAATCATCAGAAAGCAGTTTTGGAACCCTCCAAGAACACAATTTTTGATAATTCAGTTTCTCCGAAACAATGGTATACAAAACTGACCTTGTAACCTGTGGAAATTCAATTGGTAACATTGAAATCGTGAATCAATCCTCTCGAATTTTGTTATCCACAGCACAAACCAAATCTTCAGAAATCAGAGAAGGTCGGCCAGGGCATGGCTCATCATGCACATTAACCTGCATGTCCTTGAACATTCTTACCCACTTTCGAACTTTACTGTCACTCATAGCATTATCACCGTAAACTTCACAAACCCGATGGTGAATTTCCACTGCTGCCAAGTTTCTTGCACTCAAGAATCGAATAACAGATTGTATCTCAGTCAACAGGTGACTCAGTTTTCTTAAACACTATAAACTTTTACAGCTCAGCACACAGACAGACAATATGGCTGCAAATGGTGTCTAAACATGCACAAAGCATGCTTGGAGCAGATGCACCTATGCACTGCCGTGATCCCGTGTCATTCTCACTCTCATTCACAAATGGATCTTATTTAAAAAAATAGCCCTTGTATATTGTTATAAAATTCTTTGCAGGAATTGGAAAAATTGCACTTCACTTGTAATACAGCCTTTAAGGTTTCTACACACAGTTGCATTTTCTCTGTAGTCCAAAATTGGTTTACAATTGAAAAAACTCAGTTGAAGCATTAGTGCCAGGCAAGCATAATGTAAATTCAATAATTTTTTCAATATTGCTGAATGGTATGTTATTCATATCAAAGTAATTAAATATTTCAATTTATTTTTAAACAGTTGGAATCTTTTGGTCATTCCAGGTACTTAATTTTGTATGGTCAATATACTTTTTTACATATGAAACCTCATCAAAAAGTTCCCTTTCTTCCTTATCAGCATCGAATAATTACATTTTATCATTAAATTTTTTAATGTATTTAAAACTTTTTTGCACATTATCCCAATGAACCCCGATTTTAAGATTGGCTCACTTAAAACAATCAATGTGTTCAAATTGTGATAAGCGGAGTTCTAAGTACTGGATACATTTATTATAAAAATTAGTGGCATTGGCTTTGAAGAAATTTGTTTTGGTGGAGTATTCATTTTCTTCTTAATTTCTTATGTGAGTGTGTACAGAGAGTAGTATCCAATCTTTCTTTTAATTTGAATTTTAAATTGTCTAGCTCTAACAACATCAATAATAGTATTTTTATCCCCTTCGATATTTTTCATTGTACTATGAAACAGTGCTGCCTGACTATGCATAAAATGCAACCATGCTTCTAAGGTATCATCTAACTGATTCGTTGCCAGGAAAGATTTAACCATCTGCGTTGTCTTCAGATTGGTCCTTGTATTTTTAGAAGAATGTTTTGATGCTATGGCTGTCAAAGTAGACAGGTCTAACTTAGGCTGCACTTCTGAACATTTGGTGCTCCTTATGGCCGCGATAGTGGGTTGTATCAATTGTGAGTAATTCAGGTTAGGAGTAGGTATAAACTTCGGCCCTTGTGTCAAGGTATGATGGATACTCTCTGGTACCGTAATGTTTGTAAAGTTATACAGTAGAGCGTTGTTTATCCGAATCAATTGGGGACTGGGGTGGTTCGGATAACTTATTTTTCGGATAACGAATCATGTACGAAAAAATATATTAATTTATCCCATGTTGAAATTTCTCTCCGTTGCGTGTCGCTTCGCGTTGAATTTTCATCGATGTTAAGCCTAACTAANAAACAAAATAAATATATTGAAAACTATAAAAACAATAAAAAATTATACTTCAGATGTTAATTTAGTATCAAAAACGTAAAATATTTGAGTAGCCCAAGAAATAGCCGAAGATTGCAGCGCCACAGCACTAGCGAAAATTTAAATTTGCTGACTGGAATGCTTTCGGATAACGGACGTTTCGGATAACCAGCTTTCGGATAAACGACGCTCTACTGTAATAAGGAACCTCCATTGTATTAGGTTGTTTTCTGTGAGAGGTTGACTGTAACCAACAGAACTTTTTGTTCAACTTCTTCCTGGCTTGGCAAGCTTTATTGTTGGCTGTTTCTAATTTTATCCAATTGCTGGTATAATCTGCTTGCATCACGCTGTTTTGAAAGTCATATATGGGCCAGGTACACTTGCATATCTTTATCTGCTATTGCTTTACATTTGCTTCTTAACTTAGCCAGCACAGTTTTTGTTCAGTTTGATGTAATATGGTACGCACTTCCTTTGGGAAGGAATCATACTTGAGTGCTATGCACTTTGGAATAAGGTGTGTTTTCTGGCACTTTAGTAAAAACCATAACTGTGCTTTTAGTCTTAATCATATAATTCTTGTATTCAATAGAGAAAAGAAGTGTTTTCTATTATTGTCCATGATATAATACAACGTCACTTCACGCCAACATTTATTATATGATTATAACACTTACGTGTTTTGGCGTTACAGGAGTGGAGTCTTGGAGAATGAACTCATCCGACTTTTGAAAATGAACTCGTTCTCTAGTACTTTCAGTAGTATATAACTACCGTCTTCAGGTGGTCTATCGCAGTGTTTTTCAACCTGTGGGTCGCGACTCCCAGGTGGGTCGCAAAGCCATACACGGGGGGGTCGCGGGTAAAAGAAAAAGACAAGTGTTTTTAGGTCCTATACTACAATAAAAAACTACAATTTCAGTGAGAAGGCTGTGCCTGTTTATTTTACAGCACAGTTAGTTTTTTGATCGATATTTAAATCTCAACAGAAAGAAAATTAAATACTGTAAAAGAAAATCTTTGACATAGTTTTAATATGGCCGTGGGGGGTTGCCAGAATGTTTTTACTTGTAAAGGGGTTGCGTATTCAAGAAGGTTGAAAAACACTGGTCTATCGAATACAACAGATTATATCAGGCTAAAAGTTTGGAAAGGGTTAATCAGACAGATCATTTGGTTTTAATCAAAACTCAGGTTATTAGAATGTTTATACTTATACTTTATGTATAATTTGAAA
>NW_019389258.1:0-5055 GCF_000671375.1 Centruroides sculpturatus
CGTCATAAATAGTTTAATAGTTTATATTATTTCATTTAAATGTCATATTATTATTATTACTTTTTGTGAAATTTTTTAAGTATAGAAATAACTAGATTTAAAGATGAGGATTAAATAGTTTATTTAAATAATTTTCTGTATTTTAAACAGTGACGAATGAAGTGTTGAGGGTCTCGATGAAAGAATTTGTTTCAGAAACCGCACAAAGTTGACATTTTCGTTTTCCTCTATTAGACTTACAAACGAAATAGACCTACGTATTCAAATATTCCGTAGTTTAATATGAAATATTTGAAAAGTATTATTTTACCTTTCGAAGTGGTTTATAAATGACCACGACCCAAAAAGCCCGGACCTCGATACACTTTACACCAGGGATGTGAAACTCAAACTGCTTAAGTGTCAATTTTTTATCTTCAGTATTACAGCGGGCCTGATGTTTTTAGCTTTTGTAGCCAAAAATTTTCTAAAAAGTAGCCCAAGAGTAGCCGACTCAAAAAATTCCTTTTTAATAGCCCGAAATTTCACAATAAAATAAAAAAAACAGCATTTGTACTTTTCCAGCAATAATTTTTATTACAGAACAAACATTTTCGGCCGATTCGGCCTGAAGCAGGTCTGTAAACCGATCGGAAAAAAAAAAAATTGCAAGACTGAAAATACAAGTATAAATTAATTTATTAATATGTCGAAAACACGCATTTTATATGCAAAATAGTGCGAATTATGCAATAAATGATCTTGTCAAAACGGATTTTAATTTGAAATTCAAAAGATGAAGTAGAGAAAACATAATGTAAACAAGAAATTAATAAATCGAATAAAATAAATATCTCTAATAGGAATAAATAAAAATAAAAATAAAAACAATAATAATTGAGTTCAAAAATTTTGTTTATTAAGTAGTATTTGTTTAAGTACATTTTCTTTGGTATCAAGATAACGAATAAACAAAAAGCATTATTGAATTGACGTCGCGGGCCGCAACAAATTGCCTCGCGGGCCATGACTGGCCCGCGGGCCGTATCTTTGACATGCCTGCTCTACACCGACCTATTATCCTACAGCTACTGCGGATACGTTGCTGCATTTGACAGGTATGACGCGTGACTTCTAATACTCTTGTTTCCTGTTAATTCTGTACGTATATGCATGAGTAATAACGTGTAATTTCCACACGCCTCTCGCTTCATCGAATTGTTGAAAACAATTTAGGAGCACTTCCTAACAATATGAACAATATTTGTTATATTATATGATATTGCTGACTCTCTATCTTTTCTTGTTTGTTCATTTCCTCGAGTTATTCTGTTATTATTTCGTTTAATTTTTTAAATACTGTATTGTGTAATTTCCACACGCCTCTCGCTTCATCGAATTGTTGAAAACAATTTAGGAACCACTTCCTAACAATATGAACAATATTTGTTATATTATTCGGTATTGCTGACTCGCTATCTTTTCTTGTTTGCCCATTTCCTCGTGTTATTCTGTTATTATTTCGTTTAATTTTTTAAATACTGTATTATATAATCTTATTAAAATTTTAATTTTATCTACAAAAGAGTTATCAGGTTTATGACAATTGATTAATTAAATATATTTATTTATTTTAACTTACTTTTTTGTTTAATTTCCGTACTGCCGAGTTCATACCGAAGGTGATGCCTCCGGTATGAACTTGCAAATGAAACTGGTCCTCAGGGATGCCACTCGTGACATATGAAAAAACTTGGGTCTGGATGGAATAACACCCAGATTATTTACCCAGAAAAATTCATGATTTAAAATGTATTTATAAATAATTTATCGTAGTACATTCATGCTATTAAATACTGTATATCATTATTCACACTTAAGAATTAATAGAATAAATGCAACATGTTTAGCTGTCATCATTTTAACTCTCCTAAAATTTTTCTTCTAAAACTTACACCACTTCATATACAAACTTACAATGTAGTGTATATTTTCAAAATATACAACATGTATATATATATATATATCATGCCTATGTTTAAGAATAAAAAATATTACTACTTTATACATTTTCAAACCACGATGTTACACATTATTGCATAAAGCAATACATTTTAATTTCAAAACAAGTAAAACGTCAAAACTGTATTTGGGACAAGACTATGTCTCCGAGACGAAATCACTTTGATGCTCAAGGCAAGTCTCGTTCTCATTCTCCTATCTTCTTTGATATCGCTGATTTTTGGCGCGATCGTTAAAACTTCGCCTGCCTCGATCACAAGGTCGTCCACGAGCCATTTTCGGTGAATGTTCTGTCGGTAAAAATTTACTTGATTTGTATCGGCAACTTGATTTGTATCGACGCTATTTACAATAGCGTCGATATATGATATAAATCCAAGGTCGGCACGGCTGTCGAATCGAAAGGTAGTAAAAAGATGTCTCTCCTAGTTAGAGTTTAGGAGCAAAGTGAGGTCAAAGGGCGAAGGTCGCGTGCAGGCGCCCTCAGTCCTAAGGTCAGAGTTCACTTCTTAGAATGACTGCGGGTGGTACTCTCCCCTACCTGACTTCGGTGGGGTGAGGTGGCTGTTTTGCCTGGTTGNATTGTATGAATATACTTTTAAAGAAAATTATAATTAAATATACCTTTGTAAAGAAACGTACAACATAAAAATATAAAATATTCTTTACTTTTTAAATCTTAAAACGATCCACTTAGTCAAATAGCTCCCTACGTGTGGCTAATGGATGGAATCAGGGACGATTGCAGAGCGTGCATACACGCGGACTGCCAAATCCCCAGGATGTCGATACCGGTCAGTGTCAAATACCTCTTTCGTCGCATCATTAGTATATCTCAAAGGACAGGGCTGTTGTAGATTTTAATCGTTTCTCACCATAGCTGTTAAAATAAATATATTAAACTTAATAGTCATTTGTTTTCTAACTAATTCGTTTTAGGACCAAATGTTGTCCACGGAAATTTCCAAAATTTACAACTTTTCGGTCACTCTCGTTGAACTGGAAAAATTTCCGTCTTTATTATATCTAATATTACGAAGAAATCAGTCCCCACTTTACTTAGCTAGAGATTGGGTCGGTTAAGCTTTTAAGTAATATTCCGGCTCTTTCGGCAGAGTTTTGTTTATGTCCCCAATTACCTAATCGCTTAATTATTTAACTACTTCTTAAGTAGAAATAAGTCGAAACCGGTTACTTCGTACTTGAATATTTATAGTCTCGGGAAAAAAGTGGAAAGACAAATTTTTATGACAAACGGATACATACATCGTAAATTTAAGGAAAATAAATTCTAGAGCTTTTCCTGTACCTGGTGCATCTCTCTCATTCATTAAATTTAGTTGCAAATGATGCTGTCGAAGTAACGGTTAATTTTTTAACATTATACAAGAATTGTACATGTTTTTTTCTACATCCCCTTAAAGATGGGATTTTACATTATTAAATGTTGTTATTCCTTTGTTAATTGAGTTTCTTTTGTTTGTTCATGGCCAGACATCCTATCACTTACCTATGCATTCCACACTCGAAATAATTTAGCCCTCTATTTTACAAATAACAATAGTAATTAAGTTGCGAATTAAACTGCGAAAATAATAGTTTAACTGATGGAAATCGTGATCAAAATCACACGATCTTGATCTTCACTTCCACTCGATTTAATCCTCCAGATCCGACAACAAGAGGGCGATTCCCCTCGAACGTATTCTCACAAAACATTCCATAATAATCAGTATTAAACTCGAAATAACGAAGTAGTAAATACAGTAAGATGGGTCGTATGATATAATAAATATATAATTGAATATTTTTACTGATTTTTACTATAAATTTGCTACCGTCGTGCATGAAATAAGAAGAGAAACTAACTTAATTTTATCTGATTTTCTGCTATAATTTGAGAATTACATACCTCTTTCGATTTCCTTTATCACAGCAGTAAATATGTTCGTCTATCAATGTAATTTTAATTAACACTTTGTTAATCGTAATTAATAAACCAATTACGATTCGTGAATTTATTCACTGGGAAGTATAACTAAAAAGATAATTTTCGACGTAATATCTGTTTTATTTTGAAATATAAACATTTCTTTACGTGCAACGTTGACGTTTTTGTCACGTGTGTGTCTTCTGACCAATAGGAAATTCAAAAAAACTACTCGTAATTTCTTTTCGTATAATTAACCTCAAACTTGTTTAAAAGAATGACGTNCAACCAATTTGGCACTAGAGAAAGGCGTTAGACGCCATCTCTTAATAACTTTAACAATTATAATTTTTAATTAATTAATTAAATTAATTTAGAACTACTAAAAAAAATCGGGCAGGTGAACTTTTGCAAAGTGACGCTTGTCACAGACAAAGCGAGCTATCTCCACTATAATCTCCATATAAACCCGGTAGGAGAAAAGAAAGAAACATCCACATATTATTGGCTGACGTGGTTAAGGCATACGGAATCCCGACGAGAACTCGGCCGTACTCTGAAGATAGACCTCGTAATCATTCAGATTTTAACACCCATATACAAATTATTTAAATTAATCAATTAAAAATTATAATTATTAAAGTTATTAAGAGATGGCGCCTAATGCCTCCCTCCAGTGCCAAATTGATTGCATAATTTATATAGTAATTAGACGTATCTAGTCCGATAGAATTCGGCATTGGTTGGAGTCTAGCTTTATAGTATATCGGATCTAGCGATGTTATTGATATAGTTTTAATTAACAAGTTAATAATCGTAATTAATAAACGAAATTACTATTGGCGAATTATTCAGAGGGAAATGCGACCATCGCAACAAAATTGATTTCAACGCAATTTGTGAGGTGTTCTTTTCAAACAAACATCTCATTTCGTGCAAGTTTGACGTATTTATCACGTGTCTGTCTCCTAACCAATAGGAAATTCAGAAAAACACTCGAAATTTCTTTCTGCATAATTAACGTGAAACTTGTTTTAAATCAATTGTTTAAACGTTTCATTTTAATAGTTATATGCTATTTAACAGTCACGTCATTATTACTTTTTATGAAATGTTTCTGATAC
>NW_019389259.1:0-862 GCF_000671375.1 Centruroides sculpturatus
TAAATAAAATTATAAAATATGAAAGACTCCATTAAAACTTTAATATATGAATTTTTGTTGACTTTTTATTCTTTTCACATATTTCTTTGCATTTATTTATGTTGTATTAAGGAACTATATATACCAGAAGTTCTTTGACATAGCCATTTGCAATGCCTAGGATGTAAAATTTTCTTTAATATGCATTAAAAAAAAAGTAAACTGGGTTTTTTCACTCTTCAATTTAGTATGGGAGTTTTTGATGTTTCCATCTATTTATTATTAATACACATTTATTTACAAGCATATAGGGGTGTGTCGTGACATTTGATGATAGGGAAGCTGTGTTTCTGTAAGTAGCCGACATCCAGGGGCAATCAGTCAATTGCGCGTCAGCAATGGTCTAGGGTCCATTCGTATCGTTTATTCGATAAGCCAGTAAAAACCATAGACTTCTCTAAATGCATTTTTAATAACACAACATTCTGAATTGCTAGCCACGATATAAGGGCTAAAACTAAAAATAAAATAATAAAAACTTACTTTATGAAATAAAATATGTGGTGGATGTACTGGTGTGAAATGTTCAACGCGGACAGGTAAACACATACACGTTTTACCAATTAAACGAGTTTAATTTCGCGCTGAATTTGAAATATATATACAGAATAGGTTCGGATTCCCACTGTTCTCCTTCAAATCGTTCCACAATCTTGAGTGACCAGGTATATCAATAGATCAGTAGTTAATTTCTCGATAACTACCTCCCGACAATTTATTTGCACGCGTAAACCTTAGCCTAACTTAAACTAAAAATAGAAAAAGTAGAAGGGGAAATGAGAAGAATTAATGGACAGAAGGGTACCCAAGAGATTAAGATATA
>NW_019389259.1:2288-6021 GCF_000671375.1 Centruroides sculpturatus
GGTTTAACATCGAAATCCGTGAGTAATATAAAATCGGAGAGCGGAATAAAAATATCAAATATTTTAATGGATTTTTTAAACTCCTGTCAACTATACAGAACTATCGTAAAAACATACCAGTAAATTCTTATAGGTTGGGTTAAGTTATAAATCTACTTGTTATTCACATAATCGGCCAAATATCTAGCAGGCGGGCGCTAACAGCCCAGAACCGGTCCCAGATAGAATTGGAAGCGTTATATGTGTAGCATCAACCCAAGGTCGTAGGCTTCCACCGGTTAAACCAGGTGAGGTTGGTGCTCTGTAAAGCGCATGCGCAAATCTGGCTTTTTGGAATCTAACAATACAGAGATTCCACTCTGCCACTAATATTTGAATATACAATAGCAATCTTATTTTTTTCACGTGTAGTATAGAAATTTGTGATAAGATACATAATGTGGTTATAATAAAATATTGTGTGATTATTTTCATATAATTAAAATTAATATGTATTTATTTTTTATAAAATACAAGGGAAGTGGCGCTTCCACCGCTTCTAATGACGGCACGCCACTGCAAGCATAGTGGCATAACATAGCAGCCATTTGTACTACTATGTTGTGCTGCCATGCTATGTCAAAGGACTTCTGGATCACCAGGTATATTTAGAGTTCTTTAAATATAAAATTATACTGAAATTATTAAAAAATATTAGTATATCATTAAGTCATCATTTAAAATTGTTCATGTGTTAATAAATAATAATTATTTATTAAAAATTTCATTTTAATTTTCTTTACTATAAAAATTTTTTATTTGTAACAAATAAAAATCTAATATATTTAATAACTTACTAATTCATTATCTTGTGATGAACATATTTTTACAATATCCATGGCTTTGTATTTAAAATTGTCACCAATAAAAAATATTATTTTATCTGATAAATCATTTTCCTTTTCATTCGTGTAAAGTTTTTCTGCAATAATATCTAAAACTAACAGTCTGCATAAAAAATAAAAATATAATAATATACTATATTAATAATAATTTAAATACTTTAATCAAGAAAGCTTTAATTTATTTTTAACCTGGATTAATGAAAAATATATTTTTGCTTATATTTATACATATATGCATAAATTTTACTTAATTTATATTTATATTTTAAAAAATTTAATATTACTACAAAAATTTTCTAAATAAACAAGAAAAAATCTAAAGTGCACAATGAAGATTTTATTTACTGTTATTGTGATGAAATAATTTATCAATATTTTATTATTCCATTGAATGCATAAGTTATTAATGCAACAGTAAAATATTCATTTCCAATTAAATGATGTATCAAATTCAATCATTTATTACATAGAAATTAGCTAGATTTCATCTAGCTACTTTTCTACATAAAAAAAGAAATTTCTGTAGAAAAAGTCATTTTGTAACAAATTAAATAATTTATTTACTAAAGAACAACAGAATTAAAAGAAAAAACAAATTATGATGATCCAGAAAGAGTTAGTTTAATTTCTTTATAACAGTAGTAACCAAAATATAAACCAATAACACTAAAATTTCACATATTGTTTTAAACCAATAACACTAAAATTTCACATATTTATTTCTATTTAAATGATTTTTATAAATTATATAATATATATTTGTTTTCACTTATAATTTTTATAAATGAAATGATAAAATTCTCTCACAAAATTTAAAGATTTAAAAAAAAAAAAAAACTAATTTAATAATATGCAGTTTATCCACACCTAATCACAGTAATGGGACTTTGAAATCTACCAAACTTTATGTTTTCATCTTATGATTATTTCAATTTTTCATTTTTTATGCCAAAAAAATTTTTCAACAAAAAACAAAGTGTACATATTGATAATTACTACATAAATTTAAGATTTTTTTTCAAAATTTAGCATTCATATATTTATACTATTAAATCAGCAAAAGAATTAAAATAAATAATTAAATTTTTAATAAAACAGTTTATAACATTTATAGAGAATAAAGTGAATGTTCATATTTTTTTTAAAATTGTGTAAAATTATATACAAACATCTCCAAACCCGATATACATTTAGTAAGTTATTTAGTAATTAGCATTAAACTAGCCCGATAGATTTTCGGCATTCTGCTGGTATGTAGCTGTAAAATTATATAGAAATATTTTTAAAACATCACTTATACAAATTTATAATTCTATAATTAAGGAATGGTTTGCTGGAAACTGTTCCAGCAAACCAGTCAGTTATCAAAATTTATTTAAAAATTAATCTTGTAAATATATTAAAATTATTGTCTGTTAGATATCATGCAAGCTAAATAAATTCATATGATAGCATGAGTTCTCTTGCATTAAAATTAAAGAACTGAGATCCAGTGCCATGTCATTACTATAACAATAATTACTATTTTCATAAACAATTTATAATTCTATAAAATTGTAAAGCACATATGTACAATTTATAGTTTATTTTTATTGAAATATTGACCAATGGTTATATTGATGTATCAGACCAGTGGGTATAACTAAGATATTTGTTGCCTGATCTTGGCAATATCTTGAAAGATGGTATCTTGAACATCACTCACTTTTCCATTTGAAATTTTCAGCTTGTATTCAAAATCACAGCTTTCAAAGTGTTGCCAAGTTCAGACAACATATAACATAGGTATACTAACTGGTCTAATACATAATGATAATGATTAAAATGCTTAATGCTAGCTAAATGTAAAGATATTTGAGTATTTCTTAACTTTTGACTAACCCTGTATTTAAAGTTTTTATAAAATGTTAGCAAACATTAGAAAACAATAAGAAAAAATTATGAGAATCAATTAAAAAGACAAATATAAACGTTAGTTTACCTGCTTTTAACTGGGAACAAATTATAACATTTTACCATAAAGTCAGGTTCTTGTAAAAATGAATCCAGAACAAGTAGACTGCAATATACAATAAATATGATTTTGTTTTATTTTCTGAAAACTTAATTATATTTAAAATAAATTATACATTAACAATTATTAAAAAAATATGATAACTATCAATTACAAATAAACATAAACTTTGGAGAACACTCATTTAAAAGTATATAATGCAATGGATGATACTGAATTTTAATATTTGTTTTTGTATTTTAATATATGCAAAACAAATATTTTAAACTAATTATGCTATGAAATTAAATTATTAAAAAATTTGGATTGAAAAGAAAAAATATAATGTTCTTTTTATTAATGAATGTATAAAAAATATATTTAAAAACTTTAAATTAATTTAAATTTTTTCTAGAATTTTCTTATGAAATTCATATTTTTAACATATATTATTGTTTATATATATTTTTACCCTATTGATTTTGTGAATTTATTGAAATTAAATAAATAAAATATTCAAATTTTAATAAATAGATTATGTAAGCTGAATTAAACTGGTTCAATAGATCACACTTTGTTGCCATTCTTGATAGCATAATTTGAAGAGAAATTAAATTTTTCTAGCAAGTTTCAATTAACAATTGTTTAAAAAATTTTTTTTTCTACAACTAATGAAGATTCTTTGTTTTATAAATTTTTAACAAACATTTAAGTAAACGATCATAAAATACAGACAGATTTCTTTCAAACATCAATGAAATGAACTGTACAATTAAATGTGATATATTAATATAACCATTATGACAAAAGATAAATATTAAATCTAATATTCTGAATATAAAGCAAAGTGGCAATA
>NW_019389260.1:0-1038 GCF_000671375.1 Centruroides sculpturatus
CCCTCCCGTTTTATATATATATACAGTATATATGTGTGTGTTTGATTGTAGTTTTAGCTTTTGTAATCAGAATGTATCCTAAATACAAAAATGTTTGTTATGCCTGATTTAGATGACAATAAAAGTTATATTCTGATTACAAAAGCAAAAAACTGAATGTAGAAGAATTTAATTTGTAAATACTTACACTCACTATTTCTTTAAAGAAAATGTTAGCCCAAAAATGTTTTAAAGATTATCTGAATGAATAAATAATTCACAAATACCAAAAATCAGCAAAAATAAAATAATTTTAATGAAAGCAAACGTTTATGAGATTATTTATTTGCTTATCAAATCTGTATTTCTAGAAGTCACTTGGTTGTGTGAATGTATAGCAATTAACTTTTTGTTTAATTCTTTCAGAATTGAAATGTGCAGACTTATATTGTCTCATTTAGTCAAAAAAGTCTGCAATTTGTACACAATATTTCTATTCTTGCTGTGCATTTCCTTGCTCTTTGTGAAATTTTTGGACTAATATTTGACTTTGTAGAAATAATGAATGATGTGTTCTAAATATGTCAAAGATTATATATTAGCTACATAAAAACTTTTTGCAAGACAGATCTGAACTTATTTGTTCATGAATGATCTAGATCAGGGGTGGCCAACCTTTTGCATACCATGCGCCAATTTTTTGATAGACGAGTTCAGATGCGCAGTGGCGTACCGTGGGTGTTAGCCGCCCGGGGCGGAGAAAAATTTCGGCCACCCTTTAATCAGGTATTTCAATTTAAAAGATCAAAATTCAGTTGTGTGAAAAAAAAATTAATAAAAAATGCGGTGGTGGTGTAGTTACCCGTACAAAATAGTCCCGTTTGACATTAGTGGCATACACGATTGCGAATGTATCGTGAATCGTAGAAGCAAAAAAAAAAAGGTCAACAGGTGTAGCAGTCCAACCGACTCGTGGACTGTCCGGACGGTAGCACTGTCATTTAGACGCCTATGCACTGATCGAAAATAAACATACATGCATACACTGTAATTTACTAT
>NW_019389260.1:4115-4839 GCF_000671375.1 Centruroides sculpturatus
ATAAGGTGTTAAATGTTTTATTAAATGTTTTAAAAGAAGCTGAGTTTGATATTCAATTTATTATTATTGTCATTTAGTAATAAAATTAAGATTATAGAATGTGTGTATACAAAATTGATTTCTCTTTTCTATTTTAAATAATGTCAAAATAGATATTTTATGTAAGGTCGTAGTCATAAAGCCATTTAAGTTCCAATATTAAAGAGTTTTGAAGGTATATACCAGTATTTCTCAGACTGTGGGTCATGAAATGATACTACCTTTTGCAGAAATACTTGTAACACTGAAATATTCTCTAAGAACTAGGAACAGTAGATGCATCTGTTAAGTACTGAAAATTTTTAAAAACTTCTTTCTTAAAATTATTGTTGTCATTTAGTAATAAAATTAACATTATAGAATCTGTGTATACAAAATTGATATATCTTTTTTATTTTGAATAACATCAAAATAGAAAATTATTATATGTAAGGTCATAGTTCATAAAGTCATTTAAGTTGCAATGGTTTTGGAACTATTTCCTTGTTTATTCAAACTTCTAGGTTTATTGTCATACATAACAATAAATTATAAAAATAAACAATGGATCAATTTTGACAAATGTGGATCAATAAATAATTTTTTTGTGTGTATATAAAAAATGAAATTGAAAAAATCTTACAATCTGGAAACTATTGGGTTGTTCAGAAAGTAATTTTGTGTTTTTTACCACTAGACAGATTAT
>NW_019389261.1:0-4804 GCF_000671375.1 Centruroides sculpturatus
ATAATAAGAGTAAGTCTTCGGCGATAAAAATCCATTAATTTTGTCTTGAGTTTGTCATTAACGTTTCTTCTTTACAGATTGAGAAAAATATCTTAAAATTTTAATATATTATTAATAAAAAAATTATTCAGATAATTCATTATCATGTAATTATGATTTATCTTTGAAGAAATCAAGAAAGTGTAGAGTTATCCTATGGACAAAAAGGGCAATTGCCTGGGACCCTCACCAACAGGGGCCCCAAACTAATCTTTCGTAAGAAAATATTTTCTCCTTAAAATCCTTCCGAAGTAAAATATCTGAAATTAACAATGTACATGGGGGCCCCCTAATTCAAATTTGCTTAGTCCCCTCGCCACCGAATCATGGAGCAAACCAAGAAGGAATAAGGGGATATCTGATTACCCAATAGGCACACTATACGCGCTTCTAGGGCCTCATCGTCTCGAAGGGCCTCAAAAATTACATTGGCAAAAGATAATATGCATCTAAAACCTGTTATTATTTAAGAGTTTTATTGTCTTTTTAATATAAAAAACCCACTTTTACTGGTACATAAAAGACCTTATAATAAAATTACACCTAGGGCCTCAAAGGAACATAATCCGCTATGCTAAGGGGCAAGATAGGGATAATTTTAATTAGAAAATTGAATTTTCTTACAGTGTAGTAGTCGTACATTCACATTTATTTTATAACAGAAACATTTTTTAAAAGAAAAGAAATATTCTATAACAAAAAAGAAGAAAAAAAACCACGTGGCTTCCGATCCAGACCGGAAATTCGATACAGTTAAGGGGTTCTGTTCTCGATTTTCATCTATTTAACTCCGTTCTAGAGATTAAGAAAGAACAGACAAACGAACAGACAGAAAATTGAATTGAAGTTCATCTTTTTTTATGTTAAATTTGAGAGAAAAAAAAGTTTATAAAATATATTTATAAACACTTTATAACATAAATTTTAATTTATATTCTTAATAAACTGCAAAGTTTTTAAGTTTACGACACGTTATAGGCTGTTACATACGCTACATTTGTTTGTTGGTACCTATAACAATGCTACATTAATAACTGTGCAAACATAATACAATCCTTCTATAAATGAGAATGTGTTTAATAAAATAACTTCCCCCTCCTTCTCCTAATTTTAGGCAGTAATTAGAGTTTATTGCCTGAGATATAAAAGTAGAATAGGAGATAATAAATCACATGTCTCCGGATAATAATCTTATAACTAAATTTTAGTCCTGATGCTGGAAAAGATTAGAAATCTTGTGAAAATTTATTTCATTTATCATTAATAATAATAAAAAAATTACAGAAAACTTTTATCAATAACCAAATTTAGAAAAAAAAAATTACAATTAATTAATGAAAATTTAATATAAAAAATTATTTAAATTAAATTTTATTTAAAAATCATCAATTAATTTCTTTCCTTAAATTAAATTAAATAATTTTCAAAGAATGTAAAAATTGTAGAAAAAATTTAAAAAAAAAATGAAATAAAATACATTTCCTGTTACATTTTTTTAAATAGAAAAAAAATTTAATTAAATTTAGAACTAATTAAAATTAACTTTTAAATAATTATTTATTANGGCCATCCTATATTCAAATGATTAATAGCTTATCTCATTTATAACTTGATTAACTGACTTTTGGGCCATCCTATATTCAAATGATTAATAGCTTATCTCATTTATAACTTGATTAACTGACTTTTGGGCCATCCTATATTCAAATGATTAATAGCTTATCTCATTTATAACTTGATTAACTGACTTTTGGGCCATCCTATATTCAAATGATTAATAGCTTATCTCATTTATAACTTGATTAACTGACTTTTGGGCCATCCTATATTCAAATGATTAATAGCTTATCTCATTTATAACTTGATTAACTGACTTTTGGGCCATCCTATATTCAAATGATTAATAGCTTATCTCATTTATAACTTGATTAACTGACTTTTGGGCCATCCTATATTCAAATGATTAATAGCTTATCTCATTTATAACTTGATTAACTGACTTTTGGGCCATCCTATATTCAAATGATTAATAGCTTATCTCATTTATAACTTGATTAACTGACTTTTGGGCCATCCTATATTCAAATGATTAATAGCTTATCTCATTTATAACTTGATTAACTGACTTTTGGGCCATCCTATATTCAAATGATTAATAGCTTATCTCATTTATAACTTGATTAACTGACTTTTGGGCCATCCTATATTCAAATGATTAATAGCTTATCTCATTTATAACTTGATTAACTGACTTTTGGGCCATCCTATATTCAAATGATTAATAGCTTATCTCATTTATAACTTGATTAACTGACTTTTGGGCCATCCTATATTCAAATGATTAATAGCTTATTTCATTTATATGTTGGTTAACTAACTTTTGATTCATCCTGTATTTAATTAATTAATTAATCCTCTTTTGTATCTCAATTAGCTGACTTTTGGGTCACTCCAAAATGAGTAATGAAGTAAATCATTGATCATTTAAATACAGGCTGTTGCCCAAAAGTCTGTTAACCGATATTTTAAACCGGTTTGAAACAGAAATTATACATTCTAACTCTTACGTTTTCTTATTTATTTATTTAATGAAAAAAAAATTCAATAATAAAACAATTTTTTTTTGTTATAAATAACATTTACTAAATTCAAATCAACCAATGACAGTTATATATAACTTTTATAAATTTTTATTATTGTTATATTTTTTTATACATAAAAAACATAAATAACAGAAAATAAAACGATTTATTTATTATTATTGTAAACAGAAGAATAAATAACATTTTCTGACACGAAAATAAAGAAAAATATCATTAAAAAAGAAAAAAAAAATGAAATTGAATCTACTTGTCGTAAATGCCTTCAGATTTAATAACATACGAATCAAAACTATTTTGGAAAATTAAATTTATTTTGTAGTAAAAAACATTCGCGTTTTTAAAATATTAAATTTATTTATGTTTAATTTTAATGCATTTTATATAGGAGACATATAAAATATATTAAATATTATATAGCATATATATATATGTGAAATTTTTTTTCAGATTTTATACTCTATAACTGTCTTAGGTAAAGAAAAGTTTAAAAGATTAATAACAAAATACTGAATTTATAGTACAGAAGATGTTTAGGAAAGAAAAAAAAAGTAATAAAACTCAAAAGAAAATGATAAAAGAGTTGTTGGAAACAGAAAGAAAAATAAAATTGTAATTTAAAGAGACTGTAAATGTGATAGAAACGATTTTTCAAAGAAACTTTCGAAAATATTCTGTTGTGGTCAATTTATCTTATTTTTCCCCCCATTGAAAATTTGATATTTGAAAAAAAATTCGATAAATTTAGTATAAAAAAAAATAATACAGAATAGATCGTCTCGTGGAAGAGCGTTAAGAGGGGGTCCTCTCATTTGCGTGGGCTCAAAAACATTTTCCTTTATAAGTATGGCACCCTCAAGCCCACAATACTCAGGCGCTTTCAGACTAATGGTGCCATATTTTCACCGAATGATTCTATTCTATAATTTTAATTCTTTAGGCAAAAGGCAATTTCGATATTTAAAAATACAATTATTAGATTTTTATAGGTTATACCCTTATAAAAAGGTCCTACAGAAAAACCATTCTATTCATGAATAATATATTCATATATTAATACTGTTCGATGATATGTCTCATTTTTTTTCTATTTAATTTTCAATAATTTATGAATTATTTATTAATTATAAATAATTTTAAAAAATTGGTCTAGGTTTCTCTGGACGTCTGAAAGGCCCTCAATGATTAATTCATTTATAAATACGATAATAATATACATTTTATTTTGAAAAATATATAATTATATGAAATTTGAACCGAATTTAAACTACTGTACTATGAAGATATCCAAATGAAAATGATTTTGTAAAGAAATATATTATCCTCGGGACGAAAAGAGGTTAAAAAAAATTACTTATTATAGTCATTTTATAACAGGGTTAGGATATGTCCTCGATTTTCGGGACTTCTCCCTGAAATGATTCATTCATTACTCACGGAGAATGTCCCTGATTTTCCCATTATGTCCGTGAAGTTGACTATGTTTCGTTTTAGAAATTTCTATATTTAAATATTTAATTAAACAAATGAAATTAAATTAAATTTAGAAATTATGTTTGTTCTTTACAGTTAATCGTGTAAAAATTTAATTTAAAAATTAAGGTGTATAAATCTTGTAAGAATTATACGTTCATTATCGTATTTTACGGCATATAAGACGCACATTTTTTCCATAAAAGCTCAAATAATCGTCTTCTTTTCCTTTATATACGAAGTTATTTTTACCAATTTTTCCCCTCAAGATAACGTGTTAATGATCCTACCCCTCATCTCCTCTATTAATTGTACTAAGGAATAATACAAATTATATATATATATATATTCAGACATCGATTTAGCGCTATTTGTTGGCTTCTCAACTTGAAATTAAATCAAGTGTGGCGCTAAACCGAAGAAATTCAAACAGTAAGAAGTGATAAACTTTGAATGTTTTAAAGTCACGAGATTTTGTAATTAAAATGTCATTTGTAATGCAAAATAGCGCATTTATAATTGGCAGACAGAAGAGTCGTCTAATTAATATGTATGAGAAAGATCCGTAAACAATTATTCATCGGCATTTTATGAGAATAGCGTTATAAATAGCGCTACCCTCGTAAAGGAGGCCGCTATATCGAAGTTTATGTTTATGTATAATATATTATATTATACTATTTATATATTTT